>NW_016803101.1:1019538-1137304 GCF_001698545.2 Rhinopithecus bieti
TTTTTTTTTTTTTTTAGACGGAGTCTTGTTCTGTTTCCCAGGCTGGAGTGCAGTGGCGCGATCTTGGCTCTCTGCAAGCTCTGCCCCCCAGATTCACACCATTTTCCTGCCTTAGCCTCCCAAGTAGCTGGGACTACAGGCGCCTGCCACCGCGCCCAGCTTATTTTTTTGTATTTCTAGTAGAGTCAAGGTTTCACCATCTCACAGAGGAGGAAGCCAGAGTCGGTGAGTTGGGTCACTTGTCCTGAGTTACAGCACTGGGAAGTAGCAAAGCTACTTGAGATCGGAGTCCAGATATGCTGGATATTCTGTTTGCCCCTCGAGATGCAATTGCCACTCTCTTCCCCTGGGAGGCTTATTATGGACCACATCATGGGCCCCTTGCCTCTGGCTCTTGTTGGATTCACCCACTGGGAGACATGAGCAGGAGTTGTGAATAGGGAAGGGTAAGAACACACTATTGATTTCCCAGCTTCTTCCCTGGCAGGTCGCCCTGGCTGTCTGACTGGCAGCACCAAAGATCAACCTTAATCTCCCTGAGTTGGAGAACTTCTCCCTCCTCTACCCTCCCTCAAGTGTAAGGATGGAAACAGCTCCTTGCTAGTGCTCACATGGTTCCTGACCATCCCTTACAGCTTTCCTTGACCCCACCCACCTCTGTGTACATAGCTCCCATTTAGGGTCACCAACTTTCTCCCATTGGGATACTGACAATAGACCAGGTCTGTCTGGAGCCAAAGTGCACGTTTTCCCATCACATGTTACACACAAATGTGTATTGTTCACAGCCAGCCTCAGCCACTCCAGCTCCTGTGCACATACACACATCCCATGACAGGCACTTCCACGTTCCACCCCTCAGCTCTGTAGCATCAGAATATACTTGAAAGAGCCCTGGAGGGAGAGTGAAGCAAGGTCTTGCTGTGTGACCTTGGGCAAGTCCCTCCAGCTCCCCAGCTCTCTTGACTTCAGTTTCCTCATCTGAAAAATGAGGAGCTGGATTAGAGGCTTTCAAAGGTCAGCTATCCCAGGAGAAGGAGAACAGTGTATACCAGTAGATTTTAAATTTACATCTGCACTTTACACACATCTGCACACCAGTGTGTGCAGTATCTGTACAGAGAGAAAAGGGAGCCCTTTTGCAAGCCAAGCGCTGGGACCTTTTATTCCTATGTATTTAGAACCTTCGCTGTTTGCACTTAGCCAGCTTTGGATGGCAAAACAGTCTATTCTCTGTGGAAATTCTGACTTATTTTTCCAGCTGGTCTGCCAGTTGCCAAGAAATGTCATCTGAATACCATTATTTAATCGAAGATTAGCCCACGCCTGTGACATAGGCTGTAACTATTATCTTCTTTGATTTTTTTTACATAAGCACACATTTTCTTCACAGATTAGACCTTGCATTAGCAGAGGTAAATGCTGCCTCCTTCTTGGCCAAATAGCCCAGAAAGTCGTGAAGTGATCCAGTGGGATTGAGGCTGTCTGTATCTGTGTGCGTGTGCGAATGTCCGTGAGCATGTGCTAGGATGCATGTGTGACTGGGAGGATATGCATATGAGTATGAGTGCAGAAGCTACCTTTGAAGTCATTTCGTGCAGGGATCCAGAGAGAGGACTTTCTTTGGTCATTGGACATATCAACTTGGCCTCCCAATTTATCAGCTGATGTTCAGCATTTGTTTTCAAATTTGAGCACGTGTGAAACAAAATCCAGCCGGGCCTGCCGGGAGGTTTTAGGATGGACTCGACAATATCCGTAACCCAATCATATCACAGATTTCCTGGGTAAAGCAAGAGAGGAGGGCAGGGAGGTCATGAGTTCAAGCTGTAACTGTTGGCTTGGGCGTTGGAAAACTCTAGACTGCTTGAACTTAGAAGGCTACTACTTAGCCCTGGAAAGCCTCCAGCCTCTTTAAGCTCTATGTGGCATCCAAGTTCGCCTCTCGTTCACTGCTTTCAGAGCTTTCTAGGACAATTTTCTCACTGGCCTTTGTTTAGGCAGTTGAGGTGGTCACATTTTATTTTGTTTTGTTTAGATTTTTATCAGGTTGCTCCCAACGGAGCAGGGCCCCAACCCAGCCTCAGAGTGGAGCTCATTACAAGTTGGGGCTTGCTCCCTCATTCTTGAAGGCCCTTCAGATTCCTTCTTATTTTCCAGGCTCTCGGCCTCTGCCTGGTCCAAGGGCCAAGCTACAGCCAAACATCTAACACTGCCACTCCCAAATTACTGGCTAAATGGTCGTCTGCCAGAAAAGAGGAGCTCAGGAACAAAAACTTGGGCCTGGGGGCAACTTGACTCTTCTCATACACTGAGAGGGCAAGAAAGCTCACGGGCTTCATTTTTAAGAGCCAAGGAAATTGAGAAACTGGACCAAACAACCAGAAATTCTCAGATAGAACTTATTTATACCTCCTCCACTTTCATCCCCCAACCTTGTTCTCTTTCCAGAGGCAGTCTATGGACCTGTCAACTACGCAGGAGCAAAGAGAACTGTGCCCAAGGGGACGGTCGTGCCCTTGCCCCAGCACTTTGCTGGGGGCCTGGTCTGTTGTAAGCACACAAACATAGTTTTTGAAATAATGAATGAGTGAATGAATGAATGAATGAATGGGTGGGTGACTGTGTGAATGTGGATAGTTCCCAGAATAAATCCTCAAGAAAATCTTTGGAAAGGGTGAAGCGTGGAGAAGCCCGTGACCTCTGTTTGTTACATTATAACAGGTATCAATGTTTCCCACCCTATTGAGTGACCCAGCCTTCAAATCAAATTAGAAACTCCTTTCAGGCTCCTCAGGGTGGGTAGATGAGAGTTGAAGGAGGAGGAGAGGGAAATAGGAAAGAACTGACCAAGGTGAAGGCCAGACCTTCATGCCCACATGAGCTCTATGTACATTTCAGTCCTTTTCCCAGACTGCTCAGTGCTTCCCTACCCAGGCACTCCCTCAGGGAACAAGGGAAGATGACTACATGGAGAAGATAACCAGGAGCCTGAACAGGCTTTTTTTTTTTTTTTTTTTGAATTGCTAAGTGTAGAGTGACTCATAGGAACTCCAGACAAAGATGACGATGGAAAAGGAGTCTAGCAGATCAAGGGAGGTGCTGAGGAAAAGAAGCGGGGATCTGAGGTTGGGAGAGAATGGGAAACATGTTTTGTAAGATTTCCAAGATTTTTGGGGGCTGTTGTTAAGGACTTTTTCATAAGACCTGTTACCCTGCTGGGGTTTACATCACTATTTGATCTAAGCCCCAACAGGACGACTACATCTGCTACTAAGCTGTGTTGTAAATGTCTTTAATTTTTATATTTCATCTGAAGGGAGTTGTTAAAGTGAGTTTACAGGGTGATGGCTCTTTGAATAAAACCCATCAATACTGGAGCAGAGCTCTGTATGACACTTAATTTTCGCTCTAATAAGCCCTCCTAAAACATTACAAGATTTAGGAGGGATTTTTTTTCCTTTCTTCTTTTTCTCTTTAACTTCCTTTCCCTCCTTGCATTATTTCTCTCCTCTCCAGCTCTCACTCTCTCCTCTCTTGCTTTCCTTAAAGGACATATTTGAAGAGAACATTTTTGCTCAGATGACACCACTTCTCTTTTTACCGCCAGCCAGATGTGCTCTTGACTTCTCAACAGGAGAAAGGTTTCTTTGAAGTTTTTCAAAGACTTTGCTTTTATTTAGAATTTTTTTCCCTTTTCCCTCTCTCTCCCTGGTGTTTAACTGGTTGGGAAGCCCCAGGAGGGGTTTTCACATGGGCCTCTTTTCTTTTCCTGGGGCATGAAAGGAATGGGATCAGAGGCACTATGTTCCCAGAGAGCCTTCTATTTTCTGCCCCAATGACTCCGAGTATTTTCTGGTAGAGCTGCTGTCCCAGGAGCAAAAAGAAGATGGCTTTGGGTTTTCCCTGGAAACACATCTATTAAATGAACAGAATGGTTCTGGTAGTGGTGCAGGGGTGAAGAGCACCCCCATCCCGTCCCTGGACATCTCCCTACCCTTCCTAAGGAGGGCAAAAAGAGGTCTTCACTTTCCTGGCCATGCTGCTGTCATAGTTGCTTAACTGCTCTTGCGTGGCACAGAAATTTGATTAAAACAAAGATCAGTAATGGGAATTCAGGGAACATGTCACAAAAAGAGAGATTGGTACCCCGAAGTGAGAGCAGGAGCCCCTCTGAAAGCAATAAGAAAGCTTTACTTTATTTTTGCATCCCTCATAGCACCACAGCCCGGCATCCTGCTCAATATGCTTGGACCACTTTGTGATTTTTCAGGAGGACTGGAAAAGTGCTAATGCTTTAGGAGGCGGCAGTGACAGAAGGCTGGAAGATTTGTCTGAAGAACAGGTGAGTCTTTAGCATGACATGCTACGGCAGAGGATTTGGAGTCTCAGGTTTCCATCAAAGTGCCAGCTGTGTACTGAGTAGCTCTGTCTCTCCCCAGGTGAATAAATATAAGTTCCAGAAAGGCAACATCCCCGCCATTGTGTTCCCAGGGCCCAGAAGAGTGCCAGGGACTCCATGGGCACATAGAAAATGTACATGGCGTCCATGCATGTGTCTGTTTGACAACAGCCATGATTACTTTGGAGGAGATGATGCTGCAGATTCAGGAGGGATGGTTTTTGTCTTAGAGTACTTTCAAAGAAAATAGGAACTGGGGGCCACCAAAGACTTCATATGCCACAAAATATTTGTGTTTTCTAAAAAACCTCTAAGGGTTTTGAGGAAAATAAATACATTTGGAATTGAGGGGTTTTTGTTTTATGCAAAAATAAATTGATTAAAACCCAGGAGTGTGTGCATACATGTGGGTGTGAGCACTGTTTGTTTGTCTTATGTGAAGTGTGTTCACTACTACAGATAATCATAGTCAGCCTCATTTGACTGACTCCTAAAGACAAAAACCCTAAGTCAGAACCAATCAGGTTCATATATACCACGACCCACAAAAGCCTGAAATCACAACACCAACCTTGGGAGTGATTGGTATGTTACAAAAACCATTCTCCAATCTCTTCCTTCTACTAATTTCTTAGCAGCTTCCGTGTTCTTCGGGGCAATGTGGGTATGTGACTTCTGACACGTGGGTATGGTTACACTGGGGCCATGTGATTAGTTCAAGCCAACGGACTATGAGTGGTGTTGGTCACTTCTGGGTCAAGTCAGTTAAAAGTCTTTGTGTGTATCTTCCATCTCTCTCCCTGTACTTTAGCATCCCATAAGGCCATGTGTTTCAAATGGTGCTGCTAAAAGACCACAGAGCCTCTTTCAACCTGAGTCCCTGAGCATGATGTGGGGCCTCCTGCTAACCAGCCTTGAATGTAAAACATGAGCAACTAAATTTTTGTCATGCTAAATACTGAGATTTCAAGATTAATTTGTTATCACAGAATGACCCAGCACATCTGGTTAATGCACCTTTAATAGTCTGGCCAAGCTGTCAAACCAACAAAGGCTCTCCTTCCCAAATGTCTTTCACATCTATTCCCCTTCATTTCAATGGCCAAGATTCCAGTTTGGACCCCCACTTCTCAATTGTATGATTATGCTAACATTCCATCAGCCTACCTACTCTAGTCCCTCCCCCATGTAGAAAGGTCATTTTCCGATTCCACACCGTCAAGCATGACTTAATATCATGTCACTCCCTTGCCTAAACTGGCTCTCAATAGGCTACAAAATAAAGTCTAAACACTGAAGCCAACCCCACAAATCCCTCTGTGATGAAAACTGAACACTGTCTTTCCAACTTCTTTTCTCTGATTCCTGAATTAAATGATTCCCTGTCCATGATCCCTCACTGCACATTCTCACCTCTCTCCATTGCCACTTATTCCTCCCAGAAGGCTCGACTCTCCTCAACCCACATCCCAGCTGTTCCTGACATCAAAGGCTACAGGGCCAAGTTCTCCGTGACAAGTTCTGTCTTTGTAGAACAGAATGTAGAAGAGATCTTGACCTTATGAGAAGTCCCACAGCCCTCATCCTTTCTTGTGTCAATTAACCCCTTCCACAGAGCATTTTTTTGGGTGTGTTTCACTGAGCAATTCTAGGACATCTTTAACCGCACCACTCTCATCACATTCATAGGAGCTAGCCCAGTGCCATAGGTAATAGCTCAATAAACTTCTGCTGAAAGAATACATGAAGAATAAGCCAGTATCTCAGGGACCTAGCAGATTGAAGCTTACTATTCAATTGCATGTATTAGCCTATTGCATCTTTAAGCTGCTATTTTGTGAATATGGTTTGGAAACCATTCCCAGGGTGTTTGTACAACTCTAGCTCTGGAAATTTTGATTCTATAGCTCTAAAGTGGGTCTCATGAATCCACATTTTAATACGAACAGAAGGAGATTCTGATGCGCGAGATCTGTAAGCCACATTTTGACAAACACTGGGGTGGTGTGAGTACATGATGGTGAATGCTCTTAGTGTATGAGGGAAATGTATTGGTAGTTTGGGTCGCTGGTGAACAATCCTTTCCAGAAATGGCAAGTACGTTTTATCTCACTTGTCAACACCAACGCATTGGTAGGGGAGCTCCAGAGGACTGTTTTAAGGAGGTCTCTGGGGCCACATCTGGACTGCACAGGGAGAAGCCCTATGATGGATTGATGATGTCTGCCATAGGATGAGAGGGAAATGTGGGGCCTGCGTGCCAGGTGTCTGCTGTCACTGCTAGCCCCTTGGTCTGGAGACACAGGACCAATACTCAGAGATGAACATCAAAGGATCATCTGAGTCCTAATCCAGCCTGCAACCAGAACTAACTTCAACTTCCTCAGGTGACTGTGGCAAGAGTAAATAAGATCAAGATGTCCAGTAAAAGGCATTCCTTTCGAAGAAGCCACAAAGGTGTCATAGTGGACAGTTGCTGTTTTCATCTGCAGCCTCCATCTTCCCCCTTCAGTGGTACCTTGAGTTTCAGCAATTTACCCCTCTTCCATTCTCTTCTACTCTGGTTCCAAGTGGGCATAGGTGGGAATGACCACATCCCCAGTTCCAGGGGTGGATCCTGAATAGCTAAACTCAAGCAGCTTATCCTATCTCCCCACTGACAGGAGCAGAAGAAAGAGATGCCAAGGACTTGTAGGAGCTGCAGGAGGACCTCTCCCTTCTGCATGAGGAGAGGAGAGGCAAGAGGGTGTGAAATCTGACCAGCTAGAGTGATTTTGTAACCACCTGATGAGAAACTGCAGCTGCTGAGGGGCCACTCTGAGCAGTCTGGGGATGAAGTCAACACCGCAAAAGGCAGAGGAGTGAAATGGAGAGAAGCCAGCATCTGGGGTATCCTTTGAGGCACTGGACCAAGTCTGACCTGACGTCTGTCTGACCACTGGACTCTTCAGTTATGTGAACCAATACATTTTCTTCATTGTCTAACTGGTTGTTTTAGTCATTTTCCATAACTCAAGTCCTAACTACAGTTCTTTGAGGGGAAGATGGAGATTCAGGGGCCTTTGGTGTCAACATATGCCAGAAACAACAGACTCAGACTCTAGGCCCAGCCCGGAGTCCGTATGTGTCCTAACTATGGGCACACGATGTAGCTTTGTGCCTCTGCTGCCGTTACCCTAGTATGAGACTTTCAGTTCAGGAGGATAGGAAGCAGAAAAGAGTCAGCCCCACGTGATGGTTGGCTCTGGGCTGCTAGCCTGGAGCTCTGCTTTCAGCATTTGGACCTCACTGGGGCACTGGGCAATGATGCCTGAGCTTTAATTGGTTACACTGGTAAAGGTCTTTGAAGGTGAAAATCGCTGAACATCAGTATTTTGATTCTTTTAAACTTAGGAGCATGTTATTAAACATATAAAATAAAAAATCAATAGCCACTTAATTATCTAGAGTAAAAGTAGCTAGTTCACATATCAGCATATAGATATACAATTACTTTCATGTGATTGAATTTATATTTATGTACTTTAACAGATCCTATTGTAGTGCTTTCATGATTAGAATATTTTATTAGTCACCTGTTTTCTACAATCTCCACTAAAAGGAAGAATTTATTTGTACCCAATCATTTACTTGTCAGTTTGTGGTTTATTCAAAATCATATTTGCAGAAAACACTCTGAATGAAAACCACCCTGGAACTTAAGGACACAGGCCTCTGTGGGGTGCTTTCCTTCTTCTTCTTCCCAACATTGGTTATCATTTTTCTTCTAGATTAAAGGTGAAATTGATGGGAATTAGACTGTCTGCAAGTTGGAAAAGCAATCACTTAAATAATGACATTCAAATAGATCATTCAGTATCATGTAAATGTCAAGCGTGGGGTCATTTTTCAAAACAATGCCTTTGTTCAGCTGCGTCAAATGCATAGACACACACACGGTGACCAGCCTCAGTGGACAGAGCCCCTCCTTCCTTCTTGCTCTTGGTCCATTGAGCGGCAGTACCTCTCATTCAGATATCCTTCTGCTCTGTGGTGATGTGTGTGCGTGAGAGAGTGAGCAAGAAAGAGAGAGAGAAGGGTGGGGGGTAGACAGACAAAGGTGGCAGGGGTGGAGTCAGCCCAAGAAAAAGTGCCTTCACCTCTTCTTTCTCTCAAAATGATACCATTAATATCTTCAGTTTGAGAAAACCAAACTTTTGTTACGATTAAGAAAAAACAAAAAGTGAGCCTCAAACACAAAGCAACTTCCATTGCTGCTCTCAGAATTTGGTCTTTAGGTCTTTAAGCACCCTCTTCTCTTTTCCTCTTTCCACCAGAATCACGCTGTCTGGTTTCCTACCTTATGAAGTATTATCGATCAGCTTGAAATGAAAGTGGGTTGCAAATTAATGTCTGCAGCATTGTCTCCCATCAGATGGTTGGGGCTGGAAAGCCACAGCTTTTAGGATGTTAAATATTTATAGTTATCATTTCAACCAAAATATGAACTTGCACAAAGATTATGATGCAGATTACTTTGAAAAAGTTTGCCTCATTTTCATGTCATTGGAGAAACTTCAGAAAAATAGGACCTGTATGGATGTACACTTTGAATGTAAGCTTTAAAATACTCACAGAAGAGAAATGAAGAGAACTGCAGCAAATGACTGAAAAGAGCCAGCCCGTCTCCCAGAGGAGTGTTTGCCACATCCCTGAGAAATGAGTGGCTCATTTAGGTTATCCAATTTTCCAGTCTTAAATCTGGTGGACTTCAGCAGGCTCTCAACCCTACTCCCCAAACGTGGGGGAAAAATTTGCTCATCAAATATTATTCTAAAAGTCATTGGTATGGATCATTATTACAGACAGCAATTGCTTTAGTTTTGTTATCATTATTGCTGGCATTTTAAATGCCTGAAGGCTCAATATCTGAGATTCATTGTTAACTATGTATCTCTCAGCAATGACAGACTTGTGGCAGCTTGAAGATATTTTTGAACAAAGAATAATAGTACAGTAGAGAATGAAACTGAATCTCCTTTAGAATTCATTATCACAAGGAAGTGGCAATGAATTTAACCCCCAAGTTTTGGAAAACAGCCCAAGATAACATTCTGTTTTCTTAGGAATCAAAATCAAATTCACAATGTAGTTTATCTAAAAGGTGACTTTAGGATCTCTGCTAAGGGATAGCATATCAGCGATGTCCCTGAGACATCACCTGGGTTCCAGGAGGAGTGGCACCATAGATCCTCACTCCACCAAGATGGTTTCTGCCAGAAAGAACCTTCAAAACCTCTGAGTCCACGGTTAAATAATTACTTATTTCTACAACTTAATCTTTAACAAAACAAGATTTATGTTAGCTAAGATGCAAATGTTATCATGAAATTAAATAACTCTTATATAAGTTTCAAAATATGAAACAAAGGGAAAATAAGACCAAGGAAGCAAGATAAAGAGGTAGTCTTATTCCCTAAATGTCTGCAATTAGGAATTTAAGGTTGGACTACAGGTGGGTCACAAAGTTTGCTCTGAGCTTCCTAGCAGTCACTATAAAGAGAGAAACATGAAAGGTCATGAGATGTAGAGCTTGTAGCCAGTTTTTCAGAGAAGCAACATAGCCATTATTGACGCTGAGACAATAAAATAGCTCTCCTGAGCATCCTTGGGAATAATAAACGCCATGTTCTGCAGCATCCCTGATCAGGACAATGAGTTTCATAGTCTGTGTCTTATGAGATGATGAGGTCAAGTTTTTGATCCAGAACACACATGTGACTGGGTTTCCTAAGAAACTTTCAAATTCTATTTGTATGACTGGGTAGTTGAATCAGACCTAGTCCTTCTGAGCATATTAGCCCATACACATTTACTCTTCTACAAAGCACACATGCAGTTGAACAGATAGAACTTGACTGAGTTCTCCAATAACAATACTTTGAAAGTCAGGAATTTCTGTAGTATGGACACACTGCCTTTCAAACTAGGTCCTCTGCAGAAAAGGGTGTCAAGCCCTCACCAAGAAGGCCATGTTTTCTGTGGGGACCTTAGTACCCCATTATTAATGGTTACATTAATAAGGTAACATTGCCTGACTCTTATTACGATAAAATTATTTTGTCATCAGCCGTACCTCTAAGGTCTTTTCCTTTTCCCGTCATGCAATGAAAGGGTTTTTCTAAGAATAAATGTGATCATTGAAATGCACCTATTATTTGTCTGCCAGTACTTTCCCTCCCTCTTGGATATTAGGCTACCCCTTTGGGGAAGTTGTTCCTTCTTCTTCATCCAATCATCCATTTATGGTTGGGGTCTAAAATTATAGCACTCTAGTCTCTTGCTACAGTTGATTTGTCTAGGGGCCACATATGATCCAAAATGGGCCAATCAGAATTCTTTCTAGGGCTTTTCAAACTGGAGCTAGAGAAAGCATTTCAGGCCCTCCTTGGTGATGAGGTTGTTCTATACAGTCCTGGAAGCCATTAACAGCGGCATTCCCAGCTGGGTGAAGGCAGCCAGTCTGCTGAGGAGGAGGTGAAGTCAACACAGATGGAGGCAGAGACAATGGACACAAAAGTAGACCTGGCAGCATCATGTACCTAGGTTTCAAGGTGTCTCTCAGATCTTTTGTAATCCTCCTACTGCCAGTTGAAGTTGAGTTTCTGTCACTTGCAAAAAGAAGCTTTTTGCAAAGAGAAGACTTGTGCATGCTTCTACCGTTTCTCAAAACTCTTTCACGAAAAGATCCCCAGGTTTGTGTAAATTCAAGTAAGCAGACTAACCTGAGGCTCCCGGGAATATTTCATATACATTCCCCAAGGAGGCCTGCTTGGTTAGGTGACAGTCTGTGTTCACATAGCTTATTCTCAAGGAGTGCACAGATAATTCAATGAAGAGCAGGGGAGATCCCAGGCTTGTGAACATCAGCTTGGGCCCCACACTCTCCCACTGCCAGCCCCAGGCTGTCTAGCACAGCTTTGCTGTGTCACACAACAGAATCACAGGGCTCCCTGACCTTAGAATATTTCTAGCAAGTGCTTAATCAGGGCTGTTTGGCAGCCCATATGATTTAGAGACAGTTATATCTGAACCAGCCGTCAAACTAATGTTTTCATAGTCATTGTAAATTGGGACAGTCTCCCCTTAAGAATGGTATCTCTCCAACTTTGAGCTACGAAGTAAAAACGGGAGACCAGATTTTTGTGTTACATAATATGGGTTGTTTTGAATATGGAAATTCATGCTTTAGGAACCTGAACTGGAATCCTAGCAAACACATTTTAACTTTTGTAAATAGGGGTTAGTAACTACGAGCTGGATTTTTTCTTAAGAGACAAGATCTCACTGTTTACCCAATCTAATCTTGAATTCCTGGCCTCAAGCAATCCTCCTGCCTCAGCCTCCCAAACTGCTAGAATTACAGGCATGAGTCACCATGCCTGGTTAGGAAAAGCAGGATTTTTGCCAAAACCTACTACATTTAAATGATTCTAAAATGCTGTATAGAATGTGATTGACAGTGGAGGGAGTATTGTAACTGGCAGGATTTTTTCCTTCTTAGTGATACATAAAATGATATGATATCCTAGAAGCAATGGCATGTTTTCTTTGATTGCATTAAACAAGAAAGATGTTTTAGTTATGGTGGTTTTTTCAAGGATGTATCGTAGTTACTTCCTTTGCTGTCGCCGAAGCGTTGCGTTGTAGGACTACTCTGGGGGGGCTCAGGTGTGGGCCTGAAGTGCCCCAGCAGTTATTGGCAGAGCTGGCTTAGAACTTGGTGTTCTAGAATTCCATACAGTGTTCTGCTCTTTGCATCAGACTCCTAGCATTTCCAGATCAGAGGCACACACAACCAGAGCTCCCCATCGAACCCCAAACATATTTGCTTTCACCATTTCCAGGCATTCCCAATAAAACTGGTGTTAAGGGAAGACAGCGAAGGAATAATTGACAAAATAAAGGAATTAGTCTCTGTATCCCAGAAATACCACATATTTGGTAACAATGTGGGGCATGTATACGTCCCCATCAGGTTCAAACCTCACTGTCCTCTTTCAGAGTCCTTTGCTGAACCCCAGGACAAGAAGTGAGATCGGTAAGTATCAGCCTATGGTGCATGTAGCTACTTGCTCCACTCTCTTTCATACTGATTGTGTGTGCTTCACACAGAACAGTCCAGAAAGCCACTACCAATCCCACACAGCCTGTGAGATGAAATATTTTTGCTTGAAACACTTCAGCATAGTCTGATCCCTTAACCCTATATAATCTGGATGCAACCTCCACTTCCCACCTCATTGCCTGCCATTTCCCTATCCCATGCCATAGTCAAATGGAACTACCAACTGTCTCCAGGTATATGCCTCATTTTCAGTCACCTTGTCCAAAAAACTCCTCCATCTTTTGCATGTTCACTTGCGCATTCACAGCCTCACTAAACACACGTTTTCTCCATCAGAAGTAAGCTGTTTGGGCTCTAAACTCCCATAGCATTCACTCTGTTGTATTTATTTTGCATCAGATATGAATTTGTCCCACAATACTAGGCTGCAAATAACATTCGGCTTCAATCTGCTTTCCCCCAAACAAAGCTCTGCTAATGACCAGTAAGGGATGCATCTCTGGATAAATAGGCCTTGGAAGACATGGCATTGGTACAACGGTTTGGGGCAAGGAGTCTGGCAGCCAGCAGGACAAGCCTCAAATCCCACCTCGGCTACTTACCACCTCTAAGACCCTGGGCAAGGAATCTGACTTTTTTCTTATTGATGGTATTGTAACTGGCCGGATCATCATCTCAATATCATCTTCTATAAAAAAAAGGGGATGATAATGGGACCTGTGTTAGAGATTCACTAAAATCATCTACAAAAAGTACTTAGCACAGTGCCTGGCATGTAGTAAAGCTCCACAGATGACATTGATTATGATTATTTTTGTCGTTTCCTCTGTCTCTATGTTGGGTCCTACAAGACTCTTAGGACTTAAATTATACGAAGGAAATAAGAAGTGGTCCATTTCCTCCAACTTTGGTAGTCGTCCTCGTGGTCCCTCTACTATAGGATGCCACAGCGGAGTAGGAGCCCTCTGCCACGGGCTGGGCTCTGCTACAGGGGCCAGACTCCAGAGGCGCATCCCACAGGGCTCAGTGTAGCCACAGCCCTCTTCCCACTCCGAGCTCCCAGAGCATGGGAGCCTAATCTACAATCCAGAAACACAGAGGCTACCCTTCTAGAAGTCCTACCACCTGGCCCAGGAAGAAAAGCAAGGGGGAAGGCAGAGTTTCTGACCCTTAGACTATCAATCCTAGTTCCTCCCCTCTTGCCACCTCCCACACTTCCTGCCCAAGCTCCAGCCATACTTTCCCGTCATGGGCAAGCCCCGCTTCAGTCCTCGATGGCCCTATGTGGGGATCACACCCCAGTTAAAAGACTTAAGGATAGATGGGAGAAATTAGGTTCTCATCCTTTTGAACCTCCTACAATAGCAAACATGAGTATCTTGTTCAGTTACGCCGACACACTGGTGTGCCAGTTGGGATTAGTGTGCAGAAGAGAGAATTCTGCTACACGACAATAAGCTCCTTGTGGGCCATATCTGTGTCGGATTCACCCCAGCTCTGCTTCTGTCTTGTGTGCAGAGTTCTTATTCTGAGAATTCGCAGGAGAAAATATCTGGGGGTACTAGACACTCTATTTCCCCTTTCCCCGTGGCCTCTCCCCATCCCAAGCCACGGGGGACAAAGTGCTGCCATTGCGTGCTGCCAGTGACTATGGGCAGACTGGCTCCCTGGTCCTTCAGACCAATCTTAAATCCAAGGAACATCGCCTGCTACCAGTCTCCCGCCCCTTTCTCACCTCAACTTAATGAGCAAATAAGGAAAGAAAATTAAAGCAAAAAAAATTAAACAGCTTTAGCTAAGATCAATAGAATTCTATAAAGCTCTGGGCTGTGGTATTGAGTGAGCGCAGAGTAATCCCCTGCATATTGCATGTTAAGTTAACTTGTAAGAGAAATATGCTCCTTCTCAGCCTCGCACCTTCTCCTCCATGGTGAAGGAGGAAGCAGGGAACACAAATTAAAATAATGTTGATTTAGTTTTTAAAGGGAGTGCCCAGGAGCATTTTCTGCATGGCCAACTGAAAACTCCAGCCCAGGCTGCAGAACGCCTCTCTCTACACGATACAAAGAGAATATTTGATCCCCAGAACTCAGCCCGCTGGTGGATTTTATTTTGTTTTGGTTTTGTTTCTTTTATGCTTTCCTTTGGATCTCAAACTTTTAAATGCTAACTTGAAAATTCCTTTTTCAGCAAAGGATCCCTGCTCCACTGCAATGCGATTGCAGGGAATCATTAGTCCTAACACATGGCAGTGTGTGATCTGGGCACACCACACCAGGGAAGCAGGTGGGGAAGAACAGGCACGGTGTGGGTCCCTGTGTCCTGTCACTGGCTTGGCTTCCCCCAGGTGAGGGAGAACTCAGGGAACCAGGTCATCGGGTTTGCTCCTGGCAATTTAGCCACCTCTTCAGGTCCTGCAGACACCCACCTAAATTCCAACCAGGGAGCAAGGCATCAGAAACCATTCGTGCCCACTGGACCAGTCCTTCTGAAAGACAGGCAGCTGAGAGGCAGCCGAGCCTGGTGCCAAGGCAGCCAGAGCTTGAAGGAGGGGTGGTGGATTGAGGTAGACCTGTGGCCAAACCCCAGCCCCACCATTACAAGCTGCACAACTTTAACCAAGTTAGTTAATGTTTGAAGTCCCATCTTCAAAACAGGAATCATAATACCTCTCTCGCAGAACAGCACTGGGGATTAAATGAGATATATCATGTGAAAAAAAAAAAAATACCTGGCCTAGAGTAAACGCTCAGTAAATGTTGGCTTCCTTCTAAAGGGTTGACCCTGTGCACCTGGAAATGGGCAATGGCACAGGGACTACACACCGAATTCTGAATTCATTTCCGAATCTCCAGCACTAAACACATTAAACAAGAAAAGCTGAGTGATGAATTAATGAATAGCCAGAACCATAGCTAATCCTTCATTGCTATCTTGCAAATAGTTTTTTCACATTATGAAATGAATTCATGCTTGATGTAGAGTTCTTAAGAAGTATTGATAATCAAAGAGAAGGAAATACAAATCATCCAGAATCTTGCCAACAAGAAACAGCTGCCATTATGGTTTCGGTATATAACCTTCTGGGTACTTGTCAACATGTCTACGGAGATATAAATATTTGTTAAAGCAAAATGGAACCATTCTGAAACACTTTTTACATCACCTGTTTTGCTTATTTAACAATGGACCCGGAACATCTCTCCATGCCATTCAGTTTCCTTCTATGTGAGTTTTTAAGTGCTGAAAATATGGCACTGATTCAATATACACAAATTTATGTAAAAGGACTCCTTCCTGGATATCCAGGCTATTTTCAATGTGTTATTTTTATGGCTGACTCTATAGACAACTATCTATAGGTGAACACTTTAGACCTCTATCTTTGTAACTGGGTCTGAATACACCCTAGAAATAAACCCCTACAAATGGAATTGCTCGGTCCAAGACTCTGGAAAAATTTAAGGCCCGTCAGAAAGGGAGAAGAAAATAATGACATTGTGCAAACAAAGCTCACACACAATGCTCACAGGTACCTGACCACCCTTCCAGAACAAACAGCCCCAGTCCCAGCCCAGGCAGGATGTTCAGAACTAGGGATGACCTTAGGAGCAGCCAGGACTGGCCACCCCACTAGGGAAGGGGGTGTAGTGAATAACAGGGCCAGAATTAGGCCAGGTGCCCTCACCTATGGCTATTTGACCCCAGGCAAGTATTTTAAAGACAGTGAGGCTCTGAGAACTCTGTAAAAATAAGGATAATGGTATTTTTCCATCTGCTTTGGGCGGGGGGTTGTAAGGAGCTAATGAAAGGATATCTGTGAAAATGCTTTGCAAACAGCAAATGAAATTGGGGAGGAGCTGCTCTGGGGGCAGCTCAGGGAAATTGAACAGTTTTCCCAAACCTCCAGAGACAATCTTCTCAGTGTGTGGCTTTGGGCTTTTGTTTGAAATGATGTGAATTCCCAGAACATCAGACACACCCACGGTCAAATGTAAGTACAAAACACACCCAAGCCAAGGGTGCTGGGAATCCTGGCCCCTCTCGATTCAGGGTTATTCACTCTGGGTCTGCCCGCCTTCCTTCCATGCTTCTTTCCTTCCTTCCTTCCACCCATGCAATCAGCTGCCCTGCAGAATGTAAATTACAAACATCTCCCAAAGCAACTACCTGGAACCCTCACCCATTCCATTCGATGGCTTCTGATGGAAGGGAGAAAAAAAAAAAAAAAAAAAAAAAAAAAGGAAACACACACAGGCATCCTTGCTAATTTATTCAAGTATTTTAGGACACTGGGGATATTTCCTGATAGCAAACAACTTTACTCTTGGAGACCTTCAGCAAAGATGGTTAAGGCTGCGGTTTCCTTCCTGCAGCCTGAGCTTCAGTCTGGCATAGCGTTTGCTACCATAGCTCCTCCAGGGCAGATTCTTACGATAGGGAAGGTGGGAAGTGGGTCAAAAGAACCCAAGATCAACCAGTACAACTGTTCTCTCCTGGTCTGTCAGAGCAGTAAGGCTCTGGAGTTTGATGTGCTTGGTTCTTCAGGAGTGTCTAAGGGAGAGGATACAGTCGTGGCTTCTATTTCTGGTTGGGCCAGTAAAGCCCCTTCCTCATCCTTTCCTGCTTATCACTAGAGACAGAAACTAAAAACCATGGCTTCAGGCTGCTAAAAAGCCTAAAACAAAACAGAACCACCACCACCACCAAATAAGGCGGGTTGGACAAGCTTGCAAGGGATCCTAATTAGCCAACCCAGAGGTGGTTTCAGCTGCAGTGAGGGCACAGGGGAGCTGCTGACTGAGAAAATGCACTCATCCTCAAGAACACTTCCTGTATGTGGGGCCAGGGAGAAGCTGTTGGGGGTGCAAAGCTGTGAGAGGCAGTGTCCACCCCAAGGAGTCCTTAAGAGTTTGTACCTTGTGGTCAGAAAAGGCTGGGCCTGAAGTCCAGCTTTGCCACTCTTGTATGCTGCACCTTGGGTAAGATCATTGACTTTGTTAAGCCTACATAAAATGGGAGTAGAGCAATTTACCTCTAGGAGGTTGGTACGGTTTGGCTCTGTGTCCCCACCAAAATCTCATCTTATAGCTCCCGTAATTCCTATCTGTTGTGGGAGGGAGATCATTGAATCATGGGGGCAAGTCTTTCCTGTGCTATTCTCGTGATAGTGAATACGTCTCCTGAGATTTGATGGTTTTAAAAATAGGAGTTTCCCTGAACATACTCTCTCTCTCTCATCTGCCACCATGTGAGATGTGCCTTTCACCTTCCACCATGATTGTGAGGCCTCCCCAGCCATGTGAAACTATAAGTGCATTAAACCTCTTTCTTTTGTAAATTGCCCAGGCTCACGTATGTCTTTATCATCAGTGTGAAAACGGACAAATACAGAGCTGTTGTGAAGATAAAATGAGATGATGTCAATATAAATGAATATATTGCTGTGACAGACATTTTTCTCAACCATAAGCTTTCAGCCCACTCACTTTGCACCCCAACTCCTCCAGCAATGCTATCTTGGCTGAGCCCAGAGCATTATCAGTCACTTTTTAGACATCGGAAAAGTTTGATTCTCAGAAATCAATAAAGTCCAGATTCTCCTAACACTAAAACTTCAATTTCTCATCCAATTCAAAGGCTCTGTCTTTCCCCAGCTCAGGCCTACACCAGGCTCAGTAACCTGCAGTTGGGAAGGGGGGATTTTTCCTTACTCTCAGTCCCTCCTCCACTTCCTCTGGCTCCTCCAGGACTGTGGCAGAAGGAGGGAGGCAAGGTCAAGGGTGGTCTTAGACAGTTCAGACTACTATAACAAAACACCATAAACTAGTGCCTTATACACAGAGAATTTATTTCTCACAGTCCTGGAGGTGGAGAAGTCCAAGATCAAGTCACTGGCAGATTTGGTGTCTGGTGAGAGCCTCTTCCTGGTTCATAGAGAGCTATATTCTCACCATAACCTCACACGGCAGAAAGGGTAAGGGAGCTCTCAGGGCCTCTTTAAAAAGGGCACTAATCTCTTTCATGAAGGCTCCACCCTCAGGACCTAATTACCTCTCAAAGCCCCCATCTCCTAATACCATAGAACTGGGCATTAGGTTTCAACATATGAATTTAGGGGACAAAAACTTTTTTTGTCTAAATGTCTAAAATGTTCTAAAATGGTCAGTTGACTTCGCTGCACTGTGAAGATCTGCATGGGGCCCTGTGTGTGGCAGATGGCCAAACCCTGACTGTCACCCACGGGCTCTTCAGTGCCTTCCTCTACCTCCATGGAAGCACCTCCTCCCCATTCCCACCTCTCCCATGTGACTGAGATTGCCCTTGGAAAGGCCATCCTCTTGGGCATAGCCTTATCAAGAGGCCTCTACTCTTAAGACTGCCTATCCATAGTGTCCACTTAGCTGATGGAAAACGCATCCTCACCCCTCCAACGCTGGCAGTGTGCAACATGCCCACCTCGGCCTTTCTCCTCATACTGCTAACCTTCTCCTTTGGACTTTTGCAGTTTCAGCGCCTCCATGTGCCAGAGGATGCAGATTAATTTTGGCCAGAATTCTCTCACCATGTCTATTCCCACAGCAGCTGTGGAAGTGTCTAGGTATTTCTTCAGTTCCACGATCATTCAGCTAAAGGGTGAGGTGGAGTGAGGAGTGAAAGATCAGTCCCCCTTCTGGCTAATCACCCCAAACTTAGAGTTCTTCTGCTAGGAAATGTGTGTCCTTCCACCAGGTAGCCCATTCTTTTCAAAGAGATCTTTACTCACTCTGATAGTACTGAGGATGACAACGCTGACACTTATAGGCTTTCACTATGAGCTAAACACTGTTCTAAGAATTCTAGATGTAGAATTGCCTGGTCCATATATAATAACTCATTTAATCCTCACAGCATCCCTATGAGGTGGATGCTATCATCATCCCACTTCACAGGTAAGTAAATGGAAGTACAGAGCTAAGTAATTTAGCCAAGATCTTGCAGCTAGTAGTAGCAGAGAGGAAACTTGAACCCAGATTCTCTGGCCTTAGCTTTTGAACCCTAATCACAAATTCCTATTTCCTCTGTGTCTTTCTCTTAAGTAGAAGTGAACAATGGACTAAAGCAACTGAAAATATGCTAGTTACTTTTTGGCATGTGCTGCAAATGTGTCTAGTACCAATCTTCAGAATGCAGGAGTATTTGTCGCTCTGTTCTCAGCTTTCAGTCAACCAAAATTCCATAGACAATAATCAAAGTTCCATTTAGTATATTGTTAAATATATAAATCTCTTAGAAGTTTGCTAACCATTTATCAACAATAAATGGAAGCTTCAAAGCTAGGGAGCTCATGGCTTGAAAGGGAGAAAAATAGCCAGGAAATAGAGCATCATAATACAGTATAGATGCTGTAGTGTATAATTTTGTGTCATGAATTCTCACAAATATTTATTAGAAACCTATTATGGGCTGTTAGGGGCTGAAGATATAATGATCAATTTGGATGAGGTTCCCATCCTGTGGAAAGCCCCTGCAATTGGAAGGAAAAATATTCTCTAGAAAGAAGGAATTTCTGTTATCTATTGCTACATAAACGATCTCAAATTTAGAGGCTTAAGATGACAACCACCATTTATTGGCTCATAATTCTACAACTTGGACAGGGCTCAGAGGGGACCTCCTAGGGTCTCTTAGGTGGCTGCAATCAGCTGGGAACTCAGCCAAGGAATATCCATGAAGGCATCACTGACATGTGTGGCAACTGGTACCAGCTGAGAGCTGGTATGCATAGATTTTCCTCCAAGTGGCTTCTCTTCCTCCACTAGTCTCCACTGACCTCCTTATCAAATGGCAGCTGGTTTCCAAGAAGGAGGTCCCACTGCGCAAGTACTTATCAAGTCTCTATATTCTAATGTCTCACTGGCCAAGCAAGTCCCATGGTTGAGCCCAGAGTCCATATGGGAGGGGATCACTCTAAGAGAAACATGGTCCACTGGGGATCACTGATGGACAGTCTACCACAAGAAGCTTCACAGGATGTCTGACCCACTGGCTGCCTCTCCCAGGGCACTGGGTCAGGTATGTTCCTAGCACCCACCCTCCCTCCAAAAGCTCCACCCCAGGAGGTGGTTCTGGGAGGCAGGGCTCAAGTCAGAAGGGCAAGGGATAGGACTTGCTTTGGTCAAGTCAGAAATTTACCTTCTGTGTCGTCACCTATGTGCCATCAATTTCAAGAGGTCCCCCATCTCAAAAAATAACCCCACTCTCTGCCACCTCACCATTATCATTTCATTCTTTGCAGGGGGAACATTTATGTTTGATTTCAATAGAGGCATCCTTAGTTAATATGGATCAGAGCCCCACTGTAAGTGATCTTGTTTGTAATGTACAATTATAGCAGAATATGCACAAAGTCTTCTGGCCCAGAGGAGATCTTGAGGGCAGTTCACCAGGAGTTAGTCAAATCATTCACAGCAAAGTCTCAGGGCATGGGAAAGCATCCTCTCTGTGAGTTGGTAAGAACATGCTGGCTGCTGTGAAGGGAACTCCTCAGTAGAGTGCAAAAGAGCTAACAGAACCCTAGGGGTGCTCTCATGGACCTGGGGTGGTCGTGTACTTTTAATTCAAAATTTCTCTTCTGCCTTTTGTCAACTCTTTCTTTCTTTACCCAAAGGGGCTTAGCTTTTGGAACTCAACAGCTAGGAAGAAGTTCCCCTTTTCTCTGTTTCTCCTATCACATTGTTTCCCCAAGGCCATGAATACAGGATGATTAGCCTAATTGAAGGGGGCAAAAAGCCAAAGAAATTATAATGATTGAGGGGCAGGGCTCTGCGGACATTTCCAAAAATTCTTATCCCATCACATAAGTATGCATAACCTAACCAAACAGTGAAACTAATATTGGTCTCATCCCATTGAGTGGGTTCCACCACAATTAACAAGCCCTTGTATTGTCTTTGTAAATTCGAGAACCTCTCCAGGTATTTTTATAGACAGAGTGGGCTGAGCAGGAGCTACCTGACACTGGTAGTCAAGACGCTGGCATCCAGAATGGGAAAATGAGGTAAGTAACTCCCCTTACAAACAGACTTACTCCTCTGGCAACTGTAGCTTTTGCAGAACGATAGGAAATGACATGGTCAGAATTGAACTTGGGGAAGATTCATCTGGCAGCAACATACAGGCTGATTTAGAGGTGGCAGATCTAATAATAATACCCAGGAATTGCAATAGCATCGTGGCGGACCCTGTACTAGGCACTGGATGTGGTCACTCCCACTTCATCCTCACATAACTGTGAGTTAGGGTAGTATTTTCTGTCACGCAGATAAGAAAATTAAAGTCAAAGACATCCAGACACTTGCCCAAGGGCTAAACTGCAAATAAGAAGCAGAGTCAAGATGACATTCAGAATCAGCTGGCTTTGAAGCCCCGGCTTGTATCTGTTCAGAAGGTATGACAATTGCATGGCCAAGACATGATTAAGGCCAGAACTAAGGTGGGGAGGCAAATACGGTAAAGAAAACAGCAGACAGAAAGCCATGTGTCAGAGAAGGCCTTGAGAGGACCCAGTGCAGATCTGAAGCTGCGGCAGACTGAGAGAGACATTCTCAATTCTTCCTGCCTGTGCCTGCAGCAGGCATTGAACTGGATTGGCTTTTGAGCCCAACGAGGAACAATGATGGAAGGCTTCATCGTTGTGCTTTGTTTCAGAAAACTGGTAATTCTTACACATTTCATAAGCCAGGAGCAGAGTAATTATCCACTTACTTAAAGCCATCTCCTCATTTGTGTATTTCTTCATTCAGGAAGTTGGTGGGGTGGGGCTGGGAAGGGTGGCAGAAATACGAACCAAAATCCTGGAAACATCGTTAATTATTATTTCCTAGAGCTAGTAGTACCCTGCTATTACCTGCTGGACACTTGAGGCCAGGCCCAACTCATCCACCTTTTTTGGCTTCTACTGCTTAGCATATAGTAACCTACACAAAGCAGACATTCAACAGGTGCTTTGAGATAATGAGGCTGACAATGTCACCCAGGAGACATCCCACTGCTGGGATCTGGACCCTGTCCCAAGCCTGGCTTGTGGGTCCTTAAGCAAGTCACTTAAAGTCTTGGTGCCTCTGTACATTCATCTGAAGGACAGGAATAATGATGGGACTTATCTCTCTGGGTTGTTAGTAAGATCAATGAGTTATGTGAAAGACTTAAAGCAGTGCATTCCAAAAAGATGAGCTGATATTAGTAGCAGTATTGAATGTTTGGGTCCCATTAGGATCTGCTACCTTGTCTCAGCCACAGGCCCCCAGGGCTGGTGACAGGGATGCCTGGATTATTAGATACAGGGCATTCATTGCCAAGCAGAAGCCTGAGCCCATTGTTCTGAGTAATTACGCTCAAAGTTCTGGGAACCTGCTTGTTTCTGTTCTTTTAGCACCACCTCCTGTGCTGCTGCTTGGCTTTGTGCCTAGCCTGAATCTGTGTTGGTTTCTGGAGTCTGCCACTTGTGGAAATGTCTATTTTAGCAGGGTGTCTCCTCTTGGCCTGGGAGGCCCTTGCTGAGCCCTGCTTTGTCCCCCTCAAGCATGTGGAGAAACTACTCTGGCTAACCCCTCCTGCCTACCAGGCCACAGAAGCCTCAGGAAAGTACTGACTCTCCAGGCAGGAAGAAAGGAAATCGTTTTATAGCTCTGACATTTTGGGGAAGGGGGTTCCTGGAAGCACCCTCACTTGCATCCCCAGTGGTCCCCTTCCACTGAAGCTTCTAATGCAAACTTCATCTTTCTCCCCCAAGTTGACACACTTTTCTAACTTCCTGGACTGAACAGGGGATGAGCTTTCTTCCAAGCCCCTCTCCTCTATGGGTTTTCCCATCTGCCTCCCCACCTGACACTGTAGGGAAGAAGAACTTTTGGTTTCTTGGTCTGACCGCTGGCCCATCAGCTTTCCTCCATGCCTCTCCTTTTGAATTTTCTGCCAAAGCTGACTTGAACTCCTACTTTTGAGAAAGCCATAGTCACAAGGTACAAGAAGTTTTATCCTCCAGCCTCTTGACCTCTGCCTACCAAATCCCTCCTACCTGTCCTCCACTGGCCACCCTCACAACTTTCCCTGCAGTGCAGACGCTTCCTTCCTCTTCCTTCCTTCCTTCTATAACCGCCCAGTGGTTCACCTTTTCTGCTGCCTAGACAGAGCCGATTTATCAAGACAGGGCAATGGCAATTGAGAAAGAATAATTCTCACAGAGCTGGCTGTACAGGAGACTGGAGTTTTATTATTACTCAGTCTCGAAGAAAACTCTGGGATTGCGATTTTTAAGGACAATTTGGTGGGTAGAGGCCAGTGAGTTGGGAGTGCTGATTGGGTCTGAGATGAAATCATAGGGAGTCAAAGCTGTCTTCTTGCACTAAGCCAGTTCCTGGGTGGGGGCCATATGACTCTATGAGCCGGTTTATCCATCTGGGTTGTGCCAGCTGGTCCATCAAGTGCAGGGTCTGCAAAATATCTTAGGCACTGGTGTCAGGTTTTATAATAATGATGTTATTCCCTAAGAGCAATTTGGGGAGGGTAGAATCTTGTAGCCTCCAGCTGCATGACTCCTAAACCATAATTTCTAATCTTGTGGCCAATCTGTTAGTCCTGCAAAGCGGACTAATCCCTAGGCAGGGATGTTTGTTTTGGAAAAGGACTATTATGGTCTTTGTTTCAAAGATAAACTATACAATAAGTTTCTCCCAAAGTTAGTTTGGATTACCAATGCCCAGGAATGAACAAGGGCAGCTTGGAGGTTCAAAGAAGGATAGAGTTGATTAGGTCAGATCTTTTTCATCATCATCATTTTTAGTTATAATTTTGCAACAGTGATTTCACTAGCTCTTGAGAGAATTTTCTCCTGGGCTCTTCTTGGCCCACTGTCAGTCTTCCCTCTCTCCTGTCCTCTGTTCACTTCCATCTGACGCAAACATGCAGCACTCACACCCAGTTTGAAGAGTTTTGCCTTGACCCCATTGACCTATTTGGCCTGCATCCTATCACATTATTTCCTTTTCAGTTCCAAGCCTTTGGATCTAGAAGTGGGTATCTCTTGCCTCTCCCTCCTTCTCTCCAATTGCTTTTCACCTCATGGCTCTATTGAAGATGCTCTCCCAAAGGTCTTCAGAAAAACCTGAGCCTCCAAACCAAATGACCATTTCTTAATCCTTAACCTTCCAGACCTTTCAGAAGCAGATGCCCGCATTGGACACACACTCCTCCCCACAAACCTCTCCTCCCTGGGCTTGCCTGGTGCCTCCCTTCCCCAACTGCTTTTTGTCTATGTTCTTCTTGAGCTTATTCCAAGACCAGGAATCTTTTCTTCAGGGATCACATGTTAAAACTCAATGATCTTCTCTAGGCCAGTGACTCTCCAATCTGCACATTTCTACTTCGCATATGATAACCAGATCAAACCGACAAGTTTTGAACTCAATGACTTGGCACCAGCCCAGTCGGCTTTCCCTCCTAACATCTGCATTTCTCTCAGGGGTCCATGGATTTTTAGGAACTTCAACTTGCAATGCAGATTCACCAATGTCCTGTGCCCGCTCTGACTTCCAGGTCCTCAAGATTTATGGACTCATCTTCTAAGAATTTCTTTCCCTTTCCCTCTATCCTCATGGCCACCCATCCAAGGCTTCCACATTTATTCCTGGAGGATCACAAACTGACTTCTTTTCTCTCTAGACTGCCTCCAAATGTGCCCCATTTAGATACAAATTCTGCCTTTGCTAGCTATGGGATTATTTCAAGCATTTAGATCTCATCTCCCCAAGATTATAAACACTTGGAGGACAGGGACAGAATCACCTTCCTTCAGCCATCCCAGCACAGTGTCATGTCCACTATAGACACACAACAATACTTTGGAAATACCCACACAATGAACTGGCATTAGCTAGGGCCTGAGACATGTCCTCTATCATGAGTGTTTCCTGCACAGTGATCATGACTGGTCTGCCCTATCCACGCCAATCACTCTCTCCTTATCCCTGGCAGCAATGGTTCCACCCCTCCCAGTCAACTTCCCAACTCTGACCACTCCCGGATGACCTTGTCTTAGTTTCTGTACTCCCCAGTTTCTCTTAGCACCAATGTCGGGTGGGGGTACAGAGCTTGGTTGGCTTGAGGGAGTGTGCACCCTTGGCACTATCTTGCCACTTGGTCTAAATATCTTTTGGTATAGTCTGTGGTCCTTTATTTAGATGCAGAATGTTTTGTTTTTGACACAGAGTTTCGCTCTTGTTGCCCAGGCTGGAGTACAATGGTGCGATCTCAGCTCACCATAATCTCCACCTCCCGGGTTCAAGCGATTCTCCTGCCTCAGCCTCCCAAGCAGCTGGGATTACAGGCATGCACCCACCATGCCGGGCTATTTTTGTATTTTTAGCAGAGACGGGGTTTCTCCATGTTGGTCAGGCTGGTCTTGAACTCCCAACCTGAGGTGATCCGCCTGCCTTGGCCTCCCAAAGTGCTGGGATTACAGGCGTGAGCCACCGTGCCTGGCAAAGATGTAAAAACTTTCTAAAGGCAGGGACTACGCTGATTTTGCCAGCCCTGAATGGAGAGGTGTGTGTGTTAAGCCTGGTGAGCATCTGCAGGGCTCGCAAGCCAACACTGGTGCTGGGTATTCCCCAGGCAATCCAAAGCTCTCTATGCAAAATACAAATATTTTACATTTTTCTAAATATGTCTTTTTTTCAACAGGAAAAAAAATCACTTTCGTAAGAAAAAAGTCAAAGTTGGAAAGTTCTTAGTTTTGCTACCATTAGCTAAAAAAAGACCGATTAAAGACAAATGCGCCCATGAGTCAACTGGGAGGTGATTAAGCAGTCACGCTCCATGCCCTCAGGGAGGTCATTACCTTGAAGAATGCAGCAGCCTCTGCAACTCCTACTAATGGTATATATTGACTGCATCTGTTTTCGAAATCCTTTCCCTTAAGGACCAGGCACACTCCCTCAAGCCCACCAAGCTCTGCACCACCCACCCAACACTGGAGATCAAGGCTATGACCTCTGGGCCACACAGAAGGCCTGACATCAGGATCCTACTTGACCCCACAGTGGTGGACAATGAGACCCAATCTGAAGGGAGGAAACATTCACAGAGGGTGAAAACATAGGTTTTAGTGGCTTCAAAGGAGGCCATAGACTGCAGACAAAGAGCCCAGCAGGTGCCATCCACAGTAGATGATTGAGAGAACCCCTGTGCTTCACAAGCCACAGGCAGTGTGGCTGGATGCGACTCCTGCTCTGACAACAGGGTTGGTGGCTGAAGGACTTTAGGGAAATTATTTGTCCACGAGTCTCAGTTTCCTCATCCAAAAAATATTTACCTTGCAGGGCTGTTGCATGGATGATCATGTCGAACAGGATTTGAGTGATTGCTTTGTGCCAGGCACAATTCCAAGTATTTACATCTATGAAGTCATTTAATCCTCTCAACAAACCTCTGAGACAAGTATTCTTATTATCCCCATTTTACACTGGAAGAAACTGAGAAGCAAACTGGTAAGTTGCCCCAGGTCGCCCAGCTAATAGCTGGTAACTGACCCATAAAGCCATAATCAGAGTGAAGCCACCACTCTAAAAGTTTTGAGTCAAAAGAAGAGCCCAGTTTGGAGGGAATGACAGCAGCTGGATATCTGCGAGGCGCCCGCAGTCTACAAAGAGTGCACAGTCCGGCAAAGACCATCCCTTGAACACTCAACAAATGTCGCTGCTTTTCCTTCCTCTTAATATGTGTGTGTGTGTTTAGGTGTGTGTGGGTGTGTGTGAGCATGTGCGTTTATGTGGGCATGTTTGTGTGATTGTGTTTGGAAGCATGTGTTCACGTGTGCATGTGAGTGTGTGTAATGAGAATGATGGGGTGACACTCTCTGGTCATCTTTGGTTTGTCCGTATCTCCTGCCCTGTGTCCCTCTGCTGTCAGATGCACACAGGTGACCAGAGCCTTAAGAAAAACTGCTCGATCCCTGACTCCCCATCTCACTGCCACCCCATTTCTTTGCCTCCTAACTAGCTCCATGTTACCTGTTTTATGCTTTGGCAGCTCCGGTTATGTAAAAAATCACCTGTGGATGCAGATTCTTCGCAAAATCTGCTGTCAGAATCATTTTGACCAACCAGACTTTTAAGAAGTATTGGGAAGCGAATAGTTGGAGGTAATAGACTCTGGTAAAGACCTAACTTTAGTAATAAAATAGACAGTTTTACCCACCCAGTAAACATTTTGGAAGTGCTTATTATGTGCTAAGATTCAAAGCTGTCAGGGCTGTCCCAGCTCTCCAGCGGCTCACAGCCCAGGGGGAGGACTGACAGGAAAGAGCCGCAGGGAGGCAGAGATAAAATCAGAGCTGGGGACACAAATGGAGGGATGCAGAAGCTCACCCCACCAAAGCAGCCCTGAAATTGCTAACACCTGGTCCAAGCACCTGCTTCTCCAGCCGCCCTGCTAGAAATAATCCCACAGCGACCTCACTTACCTGAGCCTTCCAGAAGTTCTCCACTTGAGCTTTCACAGGATTGACCAAACTTGTTACTTTGAATCCCTAATGCCAATGCAGAGAGTGAAAAGCCTGACATCCAACCTTTTACTCCTGTCTTCCCCCATCAGAGTGCTGGAATCTGTACCGGGTTTGTTATTCTAGCACACAGAGCATGAGACACAGTAGTAAATGGTCCCTGAGGTTTCCTTCTGTTCAGGGCAACTTGTGAGGGCTGGGGGACCAGGATCACCTTTCTCCCCTGGGATCAGTTTGACAATGATGAGTTGAGAAGTCAAAGGTCCCTTCACGCTGGAGGAGCTGGGAGTGCACAGGGTAGGGGGTCTTTTGTACTTTATTTCCTCCTGCCTTTTTTTGTTTTTTGAGACAGGCTCTCACTCTACTCCCCAGGCTGGAGTGCAGTGACACAATCACAGCTCACGGCAGCCTCAACCTCTCAGGCTCAAGTGATCCTACCACCTCAGCCTCCAAGTAACTGGGACTACAGGCACGCACCACCACACCTAATATTTCCTCTTGCCTTTTTAATACCCCACCAAAGGTCTGTTTCCTGTGCCAGCACACTCAGTCAGCAGGCACCAACTTTGCAGACTGTTGAGTGAGGCTTTGATTTGCAGATTTAAGAGGTTGAAAACTTGGGTCCTTCTCAGGATAGATCAAAATTGAATTCCCTCTGGACACAGGGCTGAGCCTAGCATGGACGAATTTCCTTCAACAAATGGTGCTGAGAGAGGCGGGTTAGGTGGAAGACAGAAGATATCCTAGAACCCCCACCTGAAGGTGTCCCCTGCCCCCACCCTCTCACCACCTCCATTCCATAACCAACGGCACTTCATTCCCAACAAAATATGAACCAAGAAAGAGTGTTGGACACACACAGTAATGAAAATCCATGATTCAACTGTGCGTTCATAATTATTTCATAAATAAATGGCTTCTGGAGAGGCGCATCTCTCTCTCACCACCAAATGTGTGCCTTTCATTAATGTATCCCGGTCTACATGGAGCTGGCCCGAGAGCTCCACTCACATCCTCCTCCTCCTCTCCATCACTGTCCACCAGGAGGTTTTTGTGGTTCAGAAAGAGCTGCAAGCCCCACACTTCTCCACAAGACTGATGGCTCATCAATAACATTAGCCAGCATTACGGGCCGCGTCGGGCTAGGCAGAATCAATACGGCCAAGTAAAAAGTCTAATAAGTTGACATGGCCATCCTCGGCAGGGCTCACATTACAAGAAATGAGTTTTCTTAAGGAATCAGCATCAGGGCTGCTTAGATGCCCGCACCCAGATGTCCTAAGATTTACCGACTTTAGTTCAGTTGGTTGGAACGGGATCAGCCGGGAAAAGTAAAATGGTGACTGGGGTTAACTACAAAATAAAGAGGGCACTTGGGGGCACTCTGCTAATAGTGAGTGAGGGGCGTGCTTGGGGGACCCTTCCTGTGGTATGTGACAGTCTTCTCCACGAACAGGCCACTCCTCACTGCTGACCACACCTCTCCCATCCCCAGAAGTAAGCCCCTGGTGGATAATGGGTGACAGCTCCTTCTCCAGGGAAGCTGCTCAGCACCCTGGATGGCCACAGTCCCCTCAGAGGCTTCATGGAGGCCCCCTCCTCTCCTTTTGTCACCAGAGTCACCATAGCTGGAGCAGTGGGCAAGATGCAGCAGAGAGTTCACTTTTACTAACTCGGCTGCTCAGCTCTTCTCATCCATCTGGCTGTCTGAGGGAAGCCCTGTGCAGTCATGCGAGGTGAAAGCATTAGCAAGAGCCTTTGCATAGGCTCAGCCACTTTGGAGCCAATGCACCAGAGCCAGGTTCCTCACATGTTTCCATCTTCCTTTTCAAGGGGAAGCCCAAGGGAACAAAGCCTTCAAGAGAATCCAAGCAGTCACTGGAGAGCTCTCACCTAGTTCATCTTACCTCTCATGAGCTCAGACAAATCTTTCAACTCCAAGTTCACAAGCATAGATCAAGGACCCAATGAACAATGTGGACAATTCAAAGTAGTAAGAGATGGTCTCTGTCCTCAAATTGCTGGTAGAGGAAGGGGAGGCCACAGGCAAGTGCAAAAAATGACATTATATCAAGCAGGCTGTTGATGGGGTCCTTCAGTTATTCAGATACACAAGTGTATTGGTGTCCTACTGTGTGCCTGGCATTTCGAGGTGCTGGAGTATAGCGGTGACTAAAATAGACCAAGCTGTGGCACTCAGGGAGCTTACACTCTTGCGAGGGTAGGTAGCAAACAATGAACAATTAAGCAAGTGGCATATTGTTTCAGGAAAACTATGAAGGAAAATAGGGCAGGAGAGGGAGATGGAAGAGGAGTTGCTGCTTTGAACAGGGATGGTCGTCAAAGGCCTCAGTGAAGGGGCAAATTTGAGCAAAAATGTGGACCTAAGCAGAGGAGACAAAGGACAAAGTGCAATGTCTTGTGGCAGGCAGACATATTACTGGTGTGTTCAAGGAAGAGCCAGAGGTCAACATTACTGGGCCCAGAGGAGAGAAAGGCAGAAACAGCACTGGGAGACAGCCAGGGCCTGTAGCCTTGAGAACCTTGCAGACCAGAAGGAAGGTAGATTTCATTCTGCACATGGCAAGAGACCTTCAGAGGGTTCTGAGTCGGGGAATGACATGCACAGGCTTTTGTTTTATCAGGAGCCCTCTGGCTGCTCTATGGAGAATAGGACAGGAGAGTGGTAGGCAGGGACGAGAGGCTGAGAGACATGGATTCAGCAGAAGAGAGAATGCTAAAAAGTAGTAGAGTCCTGGGTGCATTTGGTGGTAGAGCCAAAAAATGTGTTTCTAGAGTGGATGAGGACGCGAAGGAGGTAAGTCAAGGATGAGACCAATGTTTTTCACCTGAGCAACTGAATGAATGCCGACTCCATTTCCTCAGATGGGGAGAGGGTTGGGCAGGTGAAACCAGGCGATCATTTAGGACACATTGCGCTTGAGACGCCTACTGGTATCCAAGCAAAGACTAGAGGAGGGGGTTAACTATTCAAGCCTAAAGTTCAGGGAGAGTTGTAGGCTGAGGAGATAAGTTGGGAAGACATCTGCATATTAATCTCATGGTGTTTAATGTCATGTTCTTGAATGTGATCACATAGGGAGCGAGTGTAGAAAGAGCAGAGAAAAAAATCAGGACTCTGCTTTTCAATCCACCAGCATTAAGAGGATGGAAAGATATGGAGGACCCAGCAGAGAAGATGGAGGGCGGTCAATGAGGTGGTGAGGGTTTGAACAAATCTCAGCGAGATCACTCAGGAGGGTAATTCATTCTACCTGGAGGTGGCAGGAGATGAATATAAACCCTGAAGGACGAGACAACTAACAGTTAGAGGCAGGTGGGAGGAGTGAAGGTTGCCAGGGAAAGTGAGAATGGTGGAGTCAGGGCAGAAAGAACAACAGGAAGAGAGAGTGTGGTGGAAATGGCTGGGTCTAAGAAATGTCAGGATGTCCAGATAGGCTGACACAGGGAGTGCATGGGGGGCAGAGCAGGGGGCAAGAGAACAGCCATGAATAGCAGTTGGAGCCAGATCCTGAGAGAATGTGAATGACTGGATGTGATGGGGAAGAGATGGCAAGTTGCATCCAAACCATTCATCAGCCATCACAGAACACAGAAACCACAGCATCTCCCAGTCTACTTAACAGATACCATGAGATCTCTGAACTAAGGTGCCCTCCACCCTGTGGCGAATAACACCCACCATCCGCATCCTTGCCATTTAACTAGGAACACAATGGGAGATGCTTGTGTGATTCCATTACATCTAAGCTCTTGAAAACATAAGAAAAAATTAAATTACAAACTGTATAGACCAATTCTAGTTTCTCTATTTGCACATGCCCCTTCAACAAAACTGAGCTAAAGCCTCTTTTTAAAATCTGATGCATTTGCCTGATTTATTCGATGAAACAAGGATGAACATATTGTTTTTTCTTTCCCTCAAATACCTACACTGATTCTGTTGTACATTCATCTTGTGTTGTATTTTGAAGACCCAATGATTGTCAGTTCTGCAATAGCTTTGGCCAAAAGTAATAATGTTCTGATGCTTGAAAAGACCTTGTTGCTTCCTGTGGGGGAAACAAAGGCTTATGGAACAATGTCCCTGGGGACTTAAAAATCCATCAGGGATCAGGAGAGAGCACACATAAAATAAGGTGATACATGCACCACAGGCAGTAAATGCTCTAGAAAGAGGAGCCTCGAGGAAGGAGAAGTCACCAGAGCAGAGTGGCTGGGAAAGCAAAGCAAGAAAACCCAGAGGACCAGCACTGGAGGGGGAGGCGTGAAGGGGAAGTAGTGGTCACACCACGTGCTGAGTGCTGGGCCAGTCAGGAGGCCGGGGAAGTGCTTTACACAGAGTATTTTTTTTAACCCTAGAACAACTCCATGAGGTAAATATTATTTGCCTTCATTTTACAAAAAGGTAAAAACAGGCCAGGCATGGTGGCTTACAGCTGTAAAACCAGCACTCTGGGAGGCCAAGGTGGGTGGTTCCCTTGAGGTCAAGAGTTTGACATCAGTCTGGCCAACATGATGAAAACCCATCTCTACTAAAAATACAAAAAATTAGCTGGGCATGGTGGCACACACCTGTAATCCTAGCTACTCAGGAGGCTGAGGAATGAGAATCACTTGCACCCGGGAGGTGGAAGTTGCGGTGAGCCAGGATCACACCACTGTACTCCAGCCTGGGCAACAGAATAAGACTCTGTCACAAAAAAAGAAAAAAGAAAAACAGGCTCAGGAAAGTTAAGTTTTTGCCAATGGAAGTGTAGCTGTACGAGGGAGAGGCAGGCACCCACTGCAGACACCCACTGCTCCCCAAATCTTAATCATTTACTCCCCTAGCTTACCCTAGAGAAGAACTGGCTGGAGCAAGCTGACACAGGAATGAGAAGGAAGGGACAAGTAACTTGAAAGGACCATCAAGGTTGGAGGCCTTGGGCCCTGTAGGCACCAGGTTAAGCTTTGACACAGAATGTGGCCGCTCTTCCATTACAAAGAGTGGCACAGACTACAGTCTAAGAATAAACCCCAGGCAGAACTTCAGCAGACCAAAAATATGCTGACCCCCACAAAACAGGGCCATCAATGACCCATACAGGACCTTCACACTTCAAATTAATACACCTACCTATAGGAGAAACACAACACTTCTCTCTCCTCAAGTCTATTTCCATCAGAAAATGTTCAGACAACTTTATTTCTGTTAGAATGAGACATTTTATTGTCAGGAGCCAGAAAATTATGGTAATCAATATATACCTCCATTATGCCTATGGTATGAATGGCACCTCTTACATATGACACCCTTATTCAGAGCACAAAACACTGCTGAAAGCAATCATACATAATGCAAACAAATGGAAAAATATTCCATGCTCATGGATTGGCAGAATCAGTATCATGAAAACGACCATACTGCCCAAAGCAATCTACAGATTCAATGCAATTCCTATCAAAATACCAACATTATTTTTCACAGAATTAGAAAGCAAAAATAAATAAATGGTACCTAATTAAACTACAAATTTTCTGCACAGCAGAATAAACTAATCGTCAGAGTAAACAGACAACCTACAGAATGGAAGAAAATACTTGCAAATTTTATATCCAACCAAGCACTAATATCCACAATCTATAAAGAATTCAAACAAATCAGCAAGGAAAAAAACAACTAATCCCATTTAAAAGTGGGCAAAGGACATGAATAGACATTTCTCAAAGGGTGATATACAAATGTTCAACAAACATATTTTTGAAACGCTCAATATCACTAATCATCAGAGAAATGCAAATGAAAAACACAATGAGATACTACCTTACCCCAACCAGAACGGTCATTATTAAAAAGCCAGAAAACAATAGGTATTGGCATGGATGTGGTGAAAAAGGAATGCTTCTACACTGCTGGTAGGAATGTAAATAGTACAACCTCTATGGGAAACAGTATAGAGATTTCTCAAAGAACTCAAAGTAGATTTACCATTCAATCCAGCAATCCCACTACTGGGCATCTACTCAAAGGAAAAGAAGTCATTCTATATCAAAAAGACACCTTTACACGTTTATTGCAGTGCAATTCAGTTACAAAGATATGAAACTAAGACATCAACCAATGAACGGATAAAGAAAACGTAGTATACACCCACACACGCATGCACACACACAAAAACACACCATGGATTACTATTCAGCCATAAAAAAGAATGAAATAATGTCTTTTGCAGAAACTTACATGAAACTGAAGATCATTATTCTAAGTGAAATAACTCAGGAATAAAAAATCAGATACCACATGTTCTCACTTATAAGTGGAAGCTAAGCTATAGGTACACAAAGGCATACAGAGTGATACAATGAACGTTGAAGACTCAGAGGTAGGGAGAGTGGGAGGGAGGTAAGGGATGGAAAACACCACCTCTTCTGTACAACATAACACTACTTGGGTGACAGTTGCACTAAAATCCTAGACTTCACCACTATCCAAGTCACCATGTAACCAAAACCACTTGTTACCAAAACTACTGAAATAAATTGTACATATATAAACCAAAACCAAAACTACTGAAATAAATTATATATATATAATATAACCAATATATATATAACCTATATATACAACTTATACGTTATATATCAGTTCACATAATTATTGTTTAATCTTGTAGAAATTTTAACCAATAAGAAAGGCACATAACAGTAAGAAATATAATTATTAGAAACAAAGGGCTAGAATAATCATTACTTCCAGATGTCAAAATTATAAAACCAGGTAAGAAAATTAATTTAAAAATTATTATAACTAAAGTAGTTAAAATGACCAAATACTTAAAAACAATTTTCCTATATACCAAACATAATACATTGAACATACAATAATACAATATAATGGAAAAGAAGACTTTATTTTTTTTTATTTTTTTATTTTTTGAGACGGAGTCTCTCTGTCGCCCAAGCTGGAGTGCAGTGGCCGGATCTCAGCTCACTGCAAGCTCCGCCTCCCGGGTTCACACCATTCTCCTGCCTCAGCCTCCCGTGTAGCTGGGACTACAGGCGCCCGCCACCTCGCCCGGCTAGTTTTTTGTATTTTTTTAGTAGAGACGGGGTTTCACCGTGTTAGCCAGGATGGTCTCGATCTCCTGACCTCGTGATCTGCCCATCTCGGCCTCCCAAAGTGCTGGAATTACAGGCGTGAGCCACCGCGCCCGGCTGGAAAAGAAGACTTTATAAAAGTAACAAGAAAAAAATAACAAGAGGCCAGGTGCAGTGGCTTACGCCTGTAATCCCAACACTTTGGGAGGCTGAGAGAGGTGGATCACCTGAGGTCAGGAGTTTGAGATCAACCTGGCCAACATGGTGAAATCCTGTCTCCACTAAAAATAAAAAATTAGCCCGGCATGGTGGCGCAGGCCTGTAGTCCCAGCTACTCCGGAGGCTGAGGCAGGAGAATTGCTTGAAACCGGGACGCAGAGGTTACAGTGACCCGAGATCACACTACTGCTCTCTAGCCTGGGCAACAGAGTGAGAATCCATCTCAGATAACAGCAACAACAACAATAATAATCATAATCATAATAACTAAGAAAAACTGTTGCAATAAACATGAAGAACCCATATTTTTTAAAAAAAACAGAACTCTACTATAAGTCATAATGGAAGATTTTTTAAATAGAGAAAGACAGCTCCTTTCTGGATAGAACTTTCTGATATCCTTTCTGGATAGACTAAATACTGTAAAAAAGTTAATGCTTCCAAATAAACATCTCAGGCTGGTTGTAATTTCACCAGAAACCACAAATGGGATCCCAGAATTTATTGGGAAGAATGGATAGGTGAGAACAACTAATATTTTTTGAGCAATGGTGGATCCTTGCTATCAGATATCAAAATTTGTTTGAAGTGAGACTTTTACAAAAGATAATGAACAGATAAACAGAATAGTCGTCCCTTAGACCTAGTGTGTAGAAGATGTTAATATGTGATAAAGACAGCATCACTTACTAGTCCTGCAAATAAGCAAAAACATGAAAATTAAAACCTTTTTTTTTGAGACAGAGTCTCGCTCTATCGCTCAGACTGGAGTGCAGTGGCGCAATCGTGGCTCACTGCAAGCTCCGCCTCCCGGGTTCAAGTGATTCCCCCACCTCAGCCTCCCGAGTAGCTGGGACTACAGGCGCCCGCCACCACGCCCGGCTAATATTTTTTTGTGTATTTTTAATAGACACGGGGTTTCACTATGTTGGCCAGGATGGTCTCAATCTCCTGACCTCGTGATCCACCTGCCTCGGCCTCCCAAAGTGCTGGGATTACAGGTGTGAGCCACCGTGCCCGGCCATTAAAACCTATTTTTATGAATCAGATTTGTAAAGATTGGTAGTATCTAATGTTGATGAAACTATGAAGAAACGACATCACTGGTAGAGAAAGCAAAATGGTATATCCTTCACGGAGGACCACTGTAAATATGTGTGAAAACACACACATTGGACCCGTCAATTATTATTGAAGAATTGATTCTAAGAAAATAATTGATAAATAGTAATATTCACATGCATGGCTGTTCATTGCTGATTGCTAATATTAACAAAGAAACTTGAGATACCTAAACTTTATAAATACAGGGGTGGTTAAATTATGAAATATTCAATGGAATACTGTGCCATTGCTTTTTAAAAATAAGTTAAATTTCTTTTTTTCCTTTTATTTCTAAAAAAAAAAACCAAAACAAAACTGGATACGTGTGCAGAACATGCAGGTTTGTTACATAGGTATACTTATGCCACGGTGGTTTGCTGCACCTACTGACACAACCTCTAAGTTTCCTCCCCTCACACCCCCCATTCCTCAACAGGCCGTGGCTTGTGTGTTGTTCCCCTCCCTGTGTCCACGCATTCTCAATGTTCAACTCCCACTTATGAGTGAGAATATGCAGTGTTTGGTTTTCTGTTCCTGTGTTAGTTTGCTGAGGATGATGGCTTCCAGCTTCATCCATGTCCCTGCAAAGGACATGATCTCATTCCTTTTTATGGCTGCATAGTATTCCATGGTGTATATGTACCTCATTTTCTTTATCCAGTCTATCATTGATGGGCATTTGGGTTGGTTCCATGTCTTTGCTATTGTAAACAGTGCTGCAATGAACATACGTGTGCATGTGTCTTTATAGTAGAATGATTTATATTCCTTTGGGTATATACCCAATAATGGGATTGCTGTGTCAAATGGTATTTCTGGTTCTAGATCCTTGAGGTTTCACCGTACTGTCTTCCACAATGGTTGAACTAATTTACATTCCCACAAACAGTGTAAAAGCATTGCTATTTCTCCACAGCCTCACCAGCATCTATTGTTTCCTGACTTTTTAATAATCACCATTCTGGCTCGTGTGAGATAGTATCTCATTGTGGTTTCGATTTGCATTTCTCTGATGATCAGTGACATTGAGCTTTTTTTTCATGTTTGTTGGCTGCATAAATGTCTTCTTACAAAAAGTGCCTGTTCATATCTTTAACCTACTTTTTGATGGGGTTGGTTTTTCTTGTACTTATGTTTAAGTTCCTCGTAAATTCTGGATATTAGACCTTTGTCAGATGGATAGACTGCAAAACTTTTCTATTCTGTANCATGCTGTTTTGGTTACTGTAGTCTTATAGTACAGTTTGAAGCCAGAGAGTGTGATGTCTCCAGCTTTTTTCTTTTACTTAGGATTGTCCTGGCTATATGGGGTCTTCTTTGATTCCATATGAAATTTAAAATAGTTTTCTTCTAATTCTGTGAAGAAAGTCAATGGTCATTTGATGAGAATGGCATTCAATTTATAAATTACTTTGGGCAGTGTGATCATTTTTACGATACTGATTCTTCTTACCCATGAGGATGAAATGTTTTTCTATTTGTTTGTGTCCTCTCTTGTTTCCTTGAGCAGTGGTTTGTAGTTCTCATTGAAGAGGTCCTTCACATCCCTTGTAAACTGTAGTCCCAGGTATTTTATTCTCTTTGTAGCAATTGTGAATGGGAGTTCTTTCATGATTTGGCCCTCTGCTTGCCTATTGTTGGTGTAAAAGAATGCTTGTGATTTTTGCATTTGGGCTTTTCTTGCTTGGTAGGTTATTAATTACTCCCTCAATTTCAGAGCTTGTTATTGGTCTATTCAGGGATTCAGCTTCCTCCTGGTTTAGCCATAGTAGGGTGTATGCATCCAGGAATCTATCTATTTCTTCTAGATTTCCTAGTTGATTTGTGTAGAGGTGTTTATACTATTCTCTGATGGTAGTTTGTACTTCTGTGGGGTTAGTGGTGATATCTCTTTTATAATTTTTTTTGTTTTCTATTTGATTCCTCTCTCCCTTATTAGTCTAGCTACTAGTCTATTATGTGAATTTAAAAAAAAAAAAAAAAAAAAAAAAAAACAGCTCCTGGATTTGTTGATTTTTTGCAGGGTTTTTTGTGTCTCTGTCTCCTTCAATTCTCCTTTGACTTTAGTTATTCCTTGTCTTCTGCTAGCCTTTAGATTAATTTGCTCTTGCCTCCCTTGCTCTTTTAATTGTGATGTTAGGGTGTCAATTTGAGATCTTTCCAGCTTTCTAATGTGGACATTTAGTGCTATGGATTTCCCTCAAAAATAAGTTAAATTTCTATGCATTAACATAGAAGGAAATGTTATTAATATAGAATTATGTAAAAATACAGTTTTATGGAAATCTGCATGGTACAGTACCATTTTATTTTGATTTCAGTTTTTAATTTACAATAATAATTGTACATATTCATGTGGTACATAAATGTTTCAATACACATAGTGTATAGTGATGAGATCAGAATAATTAGCATATGCATCATCTCAACCGTTTATTTCTTTGTGTTAAGAACGTTCAACATTCTCTCTAGCTATTTGAGACTACATATTATTGTTAACTCTTCATCCTACAGTGGTATACAATGCTAGAACTTATTGCTTCTATCTACCTGTAATTTTGTATCCTTTAACAAATCTCTCCCTATTCTTCCCAGCCTCTAGTGCACTCCATTCTACTTTTAACTTTAATCTTCTATGAGATCAACTTTTTTGAACATACGGTGTTTAACTTTCTTCTGTTCCTGGCATATTTCACTTAACATAATATCCTACAGTTCCATACATGCTGCCATAAATGACAGGATTTCATTTTTTATAATGTCTGAATAGTATTCTACTACGTAAATATACAATGTTTTCTTTATCCATTTATTTGTTATTGGACACCCAGGTGGATTCCATATCTTGGCTATTGTGAATAGTGTTGCAATAAATATGAAGGTACAGATGTTTCCTCGATATAATTATTTCCTTTCCTTTGGATAAATGCCCATTAGTGGGATTGCCAGATCAGACGGAAGGTCTAACTGAAGTTTTTTTAAGGAATCTCCATACTGTTCTCCATAATGGTTGTATTAGTTTACATTTCCACCAACAGCATATAAGTTCCTTTTTCTCTGCATCTTTACCAACACTTGTTATATTTTGTCTTTTTGATAATAGCCATCCTAACTGGGGTGAGATACCTCATTGTAGTTTTGATTTGCATTTCCCTGATGTTTACTTATGCTGAACAGTTTTTCATGTTTATTGGCTTTTTTCATGTTTATTGGCTTTATACATCTTCTTTTGAGAAATGACTTTTCAGATCATTTGATCACTTTTTAACAGGACTATCTTTTTCCTCTTGAGATGTTTGAGTTCCTATATATTCTGAATATTAATCCCCTGCCACATGAGCAATTTGAACCTTATTTTCCTCCCATTTAATAGGTTGTCTTTTCATTTTGCTGATTATTTCCTTTTCTGCGCAGAAGTGCTTTTGCTTAATGTAATGTAATTTGTATATTTTTGCTCTTGTTGCCTATTCCTTTGAGGACTTATTTATAAAATCTTTTCCCAAAGTCCTGAAGCATGTCCCCTATATTTTTTATTAGCAGTGTTGTGGTTCTGGGTATTACTTTAGGTCTTTGATCCATTTTGAATTGATTTTTATATAGGATGAAGGATAGGCATCTAGTTTTATATGTTCTGCATGTGGATATTCAGTTTTCCCAGAATCATTTATTGAAAAGACTGTCCTTTCCCCATTGAGTGTTCTTGGCACCTTTGTCAAAAATCAATTGGCTGTAGATAATGTGGATTAATTTACGAGTTCTCTTTTCTGTTCCATTGGTCTGCGTGTCTGTTTTTATGCCAGTACTGTGCCGTTTTGGTTACTACAGCTTTGTAGTACATTTTAAGCTCTGGTTGTTTAATACCTCCAGTTTTGTCCTTTTTTCTCAGTACTGCTTTGACTATTTGGGGTCTTGTGATTCTATGCAAATTTTTTTTCTATTTCTGTGAAGAATGTCATTTGTATTCTGACAGGAATTGCATTCAATCTGTAGACCGCTTTGGGTAGCATTGTCATTTTGACAATATTAATTCTTCTGATCTGTGAGCATGGGATGTCTTTTCATTTGTTTGTATCCTATTCAACTTCTTCCATCAATGTTTGATAGTTTTCCTTGTAGAGATCTCTCAGTTATTTGGTTAAATCTGTTCCTATTTTATTTTTTGTAGCAATTGCAAATGGATGTCTTCAGGACATTCCAGGGATTCTGTGAGGTCCTGCCTTTTCCAGGTATGTCTCTGTATGAGATTGAATTTTCAACTACAGCATCACACAGGTCTGAACACAAAAGCAGATATGAGAATCCTGCTGTCTTCTACCGATCCAGACATTAAAGAGATTTGTAAATATGTAAAACAATATCTCATTAGTATTTTGTGTTAGAAAACATGTTTGTTTCCCATAAAACAATGTTATTATGCTGGCACAGAATGAGTTTGTTACTGTTATTTTTTAAGAGAAATATTTTTTTGAATTCTAAGTGTTAATTTTTATGTATAAAACATTGATAGATGTAATCCACATGAACAAAAATTATTTGGTGTCTTCAATAAAATTGAAGAGTGCAAAGAGGTCCAGACACCAAAATGTTCAACTTAGAATCAGGGGTCAGCAAACTATGGCCCTTGGGCAAAATCCAGCCCACCACTTTTTTTTTGAAATAAAGTATTGGGGTTTTTAAAACATTGCTATGCTCATGCATTAATATATTGCCTACGGCTGCCTTTGCACTAGTGGTGATGAGTAGTGGTGACAAATCCTATATGGCCATAAAGCCTAAAATATCTACTATCTGGCCCTTTAACAAAGTAATTGCCAACCTTGACTTAGGCCATCATGATTCATCACTTGGGGATTGGTTCAAGAGATGAATCTGATGAAGTCTGGTTTTTTCCATCCTGGAAAGAAAAATCAAAATAAATTTTAATCTACTTTCTATATAGATCTGTATCCATTCAGAAAAGAAAAATCAGGGTTCTATTAGCTGTGAACAAGACAGACCTAACAACCTCTGTCCCCATGAAACTTATTTTCCTGTTGGGAGTAGAGGGTAGAGGTATAGTTGCAAACAATCAATAAGTCATTGTTGTGTTCCCAGCAGCCAGGACAGTGCCCAGCACAGAACATACCCAGAAGACGCTGTTCGATTCTTGTCATGAGGAGCTTAGTAATCTGAGTTTTCTCTCAGCTTTACTGGGCAGAATTTTTTAACATGTTTCTGATTCTAGTTCCCACTTCTGCAAGTAACAATCTCCATGGACTTTTACAGTCTCTCTGTAACGCTGATCAATTATGAGGAAACTCCTGCCAGGCATTCTTCCAGAAGGATTTCTGCAGCATTAACCTCTAATGAAACAATCTTTGCAGCACCAGGGTGGGACTATTTCCCCACTTCCATGTTGAAATTGACAGAATGAATTGTGTCTTAGAGACTCTCAAATACTAATGTCCCCTTTGACTATCTAAGCTGTTGAGTGTATTTTAAATGGCTACTCTGCTTAAACCACACTGGCCCAGGGGAGTCTAACCTCTGCCCAGTGTTGATAGTCAAAATATTTAGCAACCAATATGGCCTAGCATGGAAGCCAGCTCCAACAACCCTATGACCATACTAATGCCCCGAAGCCGAAAATGAGCCCTGACTCCATGGTCTACGGGGAATGGCTTCCTGAATTCCTCTTTTGGGGTGTTGAATAAGGTTTCTCATATTATGAAACCACTATTTTCCAGATTCTTTGCAGTCCACTAAAAGAGAAAAGCCGTTCTTCTGGAGATTATGCTATCTGGAAATGTCCTGTGGCCATATCCTGACAAGACCTTTGGAGAAGGCACCAAAGCAGCATGTGTTCGTCTTCCCTGCCTGACCCAGCTAGAAGGCATGCGGAGGAAGAATACACATGGCCCAGAGAGATACACATGGCCAGCAGGAGGCAGGAGGATCTTAATGCAGCTCTAGCTCTTATGACCCCAGGTGAGTGTTACGTTTAGGTTTGGTTAGACTATCGTCCCCAGGTTATTCGATAAAACACTAGTTAAAGTGTTGCTGTGAAGGTATTTTGTCAATGTGATTAAAATCTATAATCAGTATAAGTAAGGAAGATTATCCTAGATTATCTGAGTGGGCTTGATTCAATCAGTTGAAAGGGTTTAGGGACAGAACTAAGACTTCCTTGAAGAAGAAACTCCACCTGTGGGCACCTGACATTTCCAGCCTGATCTTTCTGCCCTGCAGGTTTCAGATTCGTCTAGCTAGCTTCCTACAACTGTATAAGCCAATTTCTTGCAATACATTCTGATCTGTATTCTACATATATCTGTATCTACATCCATATATCTGTCTAGCTATCTAGCTATCTATGATTTGAATATGAAATGATGGTCAAGAGAGGAAGTGTTCCAGGCCAGGATTTGCTGGTGCCTGCCCATTCCAGGGAACCTCTTCTCCTCATGGGACTTTCGGAACTGGCTCTCGATTCACTAAGGAAAATGCATACCCTGTTGTCCATGAGCTTCCTGCATCATCATAGCCACGGTGATGCCAAAAAGCAACAAGTGTAGACAAGCAGGGAACATAAGAATGAGCAATTTCATTCTTTTTTTTTTTTTTTCATTCAGCCAATATTTCCTGTGTGCTACTCTGAGTCAGGCACTGTGCTACATCAAGCAAACAGCAGTGAATAAAGGAAATGGGCTTCCTGCCCACTTGAAGCTTGTCATCTAGTGGAAGAGGCAGGCATGTCAATGAGGAATTCAGCGAGAATGCATGGGGCTTTCATGGTGCCCCAGCAGGCTGCTGAAGAAGCACATGGGAGGGGCACCCAACTCAAGCAGGAGAGCTCAGGGAAGGAAGGCTTCACTTAAGACACAACAGCCAAGTCAAGCCCTGAAGTCAGCCAGGTAAGGCTCACCAAGGGGTGCAGGGAGGAACTTCTAAGCACAAGGAAGAGTACACATAACCCACAGGTGGGCACCACGAACATGAAATCACCCAGGAACTTAAAGAAGACCAATACGACGAAGTGCAGAGTGTAAAGTGTAGAGATTAGAAAAGATCAGTCACCCCTTTTATACACACTGGTAAGGAGATTTACACTTGATCCTAAATGGGACCCCCTTGACATGTTTTTTAAAGCAGGGGAGTGACAAGGTAAAATCTATTTTTTAAGTGTCAGCATGAGAAAGACAACAACATGGTCAGAGAAGGCAATCGGGCCTGAGGAAGAGGACCTGACACAGGCTTTAGCTGCTCCAGACCAACAGCTTCCCCTCCCACTAGGGCAGCTGAGGGACCCAGGGCAGTGTCTGTCTGCTTTTTTTTTTTTTTTTTTTTTGAGACAGAGTCTCACTTTGTCGCCGGGGCTGGAGTGCAGTGGCCGGATCTCAGCTCACTGCAAGCTCCGCCTCCCGGGTTCACGCCATTCTCCTGCCTCAGCCTCCCGAGTAGCTGGGACTACAGGCGCCCGCCACCTTGCCCGGCTAGCTTTTTTTTGTATTTTTTAGTAGAGATGGGGTTTCACCGTGTTAGCCAGGATGGTCTTGATCTCCTGACCTTGTGATCCACCTGTCTCGGCCTCCCAAAGTGCTGGGATTACAGGCTTGAGCCACCGCGCCCGGCCTGTCTGCTGTTTAAGACCATTCCTCAGTGTGCCTCTCTCATCAGCCCTGCCATAGCCATCTTCTTCAACCTGAAGTTCAAGGGTCTTTTTGGCTTTTGTTAAGACAACAGAAAGACACCAGGAAGGGAGGAGAGGGAAGTCAGCATTTATCAAGCACAGTTTGTTTTCCAGTTGCTAGGGTTAAGGTTTTGTATGTCTTCCTTTCACTTAAGCCTCACTCTAACTCAGCGAGTATCTAATGCCCATTTCTCCAGGCATAGCCCAGTTGCTCAAGGAGACAGACAGACTGGTCAACTGGTAGAGTGTCTGCCCCAAACCGCACTCTTCACCTTCCTACAACACACCAGAAACCCCTGCAGCTCCTCTCCTGCCACGTCTAGGGTGGACCAGGTAAGGGCCCTCACAGCTAGGGTGTGGGAGCCAAGGCAGGCTCGCTTCCTACAAAGTCACAGCAGCAATTGTGGTAACACCAACACACATGCAGGCTTAGCTCAGGCCAGACCCTCACTGCTGAGGAGGAGTTGCCATTATCATCCCTGATATGGAGGCGGGGAACCCGAAATGCTGAGAACAGTGTGTGCTTAGGAAGCCACAGAGCTGGAAGTAGAGCCCCAGCAGCCTGATCCAGAGCCCTCGCTCTTCACCACCACCCTGCCCTGCTCCAGGGAGCACAATGGAGGTCCTGGAGCCTCTTTCCACCTGTTGGGTCTTGCTGAGAGGTACGAATTGATCTTGAATGAAAGCCGTGGACTCCTCACCTTTCTCTTGTAAGATTCCTAAATTTTAGGTGCCCTTCCTTGGTTTGGTATAGCTAAAACTCTGATAGATTTCATTGTCCTTCATGATTTTACCAACCTCCTTGGTTTTAGCAATTGGAGTTTAAGAGTTACTATAGAAAACATTCTGTATTTTAACGCACAATATGATTGCTGACCATTTATATACTATGTATGGACTTCAAAGGAACAGAGTAGGAGTGAGCAAATGACTGAATTATCCAAGTATTTCTTCCACAATCCCTTTTTGGTGTGGGATCATTTACCTGGTGCATGTGGACATCTGTATGAGCAGCCAGGGGAGCCGGAACACTCAGCCTAGCATAAGCCTTTGTGTCTGGGGTCAGGTCCTAAGAGTGACAGCCATCTCTAAGTCATATTCTTCCAAGGAAGAGTCAGTGGCACCACAAAGGGGCTGGGTAGGCATTTGGAAGCTCACCCAGAGGCGGGGGCCTCAGTGGTCCACTCCTGTCCTTCTGAAGGCCCACAGTTGAACCTCGGGCCGCCCCCTCTGGGATGGCTTGGTGTTAATTATGATGCAATCCCCTGGCCATGCAGCCTCAGCAACAATTTCGGGAGTCAGGGTCCATGTGCAAGGCCATTAACACTAAACATGTTTTAATCCATAATTGTGCGAGATTTATTTAATTTAGGGGCTTTATTTATAGTTCGATCGGAATTGTAATGTATTTTCAGTCCTCCGCACTGTGATCTGTCAATTTTTACGGCGTCTTTTAATTGTGTTCTTCCAGGCCAGGTGCAAGCAGTTTTCCAAAGCAGGCTGATCAGAGAAAGCCTCCAATTATGTGTGGGGGAGGGGAAGTAGCCTCACACAGACGTGACCCTGTGCCACCACAAAAGCAGGGACACTGACGCTGGGTCCTGGGTCTTCTGAGAGCCACCACTCACTGACTGCAGGCACGGTGAGCCTCCACCGCCAGCCTAGCCTCCCATTCCCTGCTCTGGCAGAGCTTGTGTGCTAGAATGAGCTTCCAAAAATCCCTCCACTCAGTTTGTTCCGTTGTTCATTCCTTTGTCCATTTAACAAACATTTACTGAGCACCTACACTGTGGTAGCCTCTGTGTTCAGAATAATAAAAAGATGAATAAGATGATGGCTCAGGCTTCAAGCAGCTTATGGTGCCATAGGGGAAGACAAATAAGAAATGATAGAATTTGCTAGAATTTGCTGAGCATCTACCTAGATGCAGGAAAGCAAGTTCGTTAATACTGCAATTTGATCCAAACACCAACAGGTCTCTTGCCATCCAAACTGAACAGCTCCTGATGGTGAGGAATACTTCACTTAGTTAAACATGAGTATGTCTTAGTCTTGTTTGAGTCTTGGTAATTTTCAAACACCATGGGAGTACTTTGCCACCATTTATGCATCTTTAAGAATTCTATCTGTTTTTCTAAGTTATTTTCTCCAAATCATATTTCGCCACAAGCTATCAGTATTGGAGTACAGCACCAGAAATCGAAGTAAAAGAAGATGAAGGAACTGAAATGAGGTTCCCCCAGGTGGGAACACATCCTGCGGAAAGGCTAATTCCAACGAAGCTGGAGAATAATGTACCCCCAAGTCTGCGCTAACACCGAGGCACTCAGCAAAGTCATGGGCCTTGTCCGTGTGATTCATTGAGGTATGCTGGAACCTAGAACAATGCCTGGCATGCACAAGTGATCAACAAATGTTGAATGAATAAATATTGGATGGGGATTAAAAAAAACAGAGAATGCTTTACTTGTTAAAAAATGAACGGGTTTTGTCAGGAAACAAGGGAAGAAATCCGTATTAACTGAGTGCCTACTGTGGTCCAGGCATAGGGCTAAGTGATTTAGTTCTAACTCATTAAATCCTCACAACAGGGAGGTGAAGTATTGTCATTCTCACCTAACAGGACGCTGAGGCTCAGGGAGCTGGTGTAGCTTGCTTAGGGTTACCAAATATAAGAGCTATAAGAAGAAAGGTGAAGGACACCCCTGGCTAAGAATGTCTACTTTCCTGCAGGCTTGCATAAGGCATAATGCATCCTAATTCAGGAAAAGTTAATCGTGGCCAAACGTTACTCCAGAAGGAATTTTCAAAATGGTTAATGTGTAACTATTCAAAATGCTTTCCTTTTATGGGTTTATAGAAGAATAGCTTCAGGGCTGAAGCAGTGATATCCAGTAACATTGAATATGAAGGAGCTCTATGAAGGCTAATTTACAGAATCATGGCTGTGCTTTTGTTACTCTTCATGTATCTTTAGGCATTTTCCTGTGTTTCCAAATGAAACCCTGCTCCTCCTGTTCCTCCTCCTGTTCCTCTTCCTGTTCCTCCTTCTCACCAGTTACTTAGGAAGGGCTCATGCAATGGAATCTGAGGCCTGTTGGTCATTTGCAAATCTTCATGGCAGTGGGCTCAAGTCAATGGTGAGAGAGCCATGGGCTCTGATTTGAAGATGACCAAAGCTCAAGAAGCCTACATTCCTCAACATGAGTCCTAACTGAGGCCAAAGCCAGGGGACCCCCTGCCCCACAGCCACAAGACCTTCCACCACCCAGAGTTCCTGTAGCTGAATAAAATATCAATCCTTTGGGAAATAAGGAGAAATACAGCACCTGCTTGGAAGAAACTGGAGAAGACAAGAACATTCAGTGCCATTCACCAAGCATTTATTGAGGAGCCCTGAGCTCCTAGCCCTAAGTAGGATGGAAGAGTAGAAAAGAGCAACTAAGACAAGGTTGCTCTCAAGAATATTACCAAAAGTGTTGCTAACACTGCTGGCCCTTTAAAGCCAACTGGGAAAAGCACAATCAGGCAGCCAGCCTGGCAAACTGGAGAAAGACCCATTTAGACATTAGATCACAGTTCAAATCCCCACACCTCCCATTAATACCTAACTGACTTGGAGGGAATTACCTAATTTCTCTGAGCCCAAGTCTTCTCCTCAGTGTGACTGAGCTGAAGCGTTCCGAGATTAAGGGGTGCCTTTGAAAGAGGAGGATTTGGGTGAGAGGAGGCAATGCTGAGGGAGCCTTGATGGCAAAAGCAGCAATGTGGCAGAGGGCCTGATTCAAAGGACGCAAGTCACTATTTCCTGGAAGGTCGCACGTGGAGGCAGGTGAAGCCTAGTCTCCAGAGATTCTCATCTCTAGACTCTAGAGATGCTAGAGAACCTCCCAGTTACTCTAGAGAGTCAGGGAGCCTTTATTTTCTTAGATCCATAGGGACTGGTGAGAAGACTCATAGAACAAATGAAGGGCTAGTAGCGGATAAGGCTTTACAGGTAGGTTGGAGTAAATTGACAAGTCAAGTGCTGTCCTAAGGCAGTCAACTTTATCTTTGAAGAGACGGAGGTTTGAAGACAGGAAGCTGGGGCCTTAGGAGGTTCACACCGGTGGCTGGGGGTCTGGGAGAACAGTTAAGAGGCTGTAGTAATGGGTCCAGTGAGAACCCACAGGAGTGGGAGGGAAGGAGGAGAGGTTTGTCAAATGAAGGGATACAGGTGAGCATTGTTATTAATGGGATCTGGTGGGGAGAGAAGATGGCTTTGGCACTGGAGAGTTCACTGAACTCAGAAATCCGAGGCAGACAAGCAGGACTGGCAGGAAGAGGATCGGCCTAGATTTACAGCTGCCAAAACGAAAATGCTAGAAGGACGCTTGTGTGCAGGGGATATCCTGCTGGCAGAGTTTGGAAAGAGGTGCAGGACACAGAGAGAGGCTGATGGCCAGATGTAGATGTGGGAACCAGTTTCATAAAAGGGCTGAAAATGTGGCGTTGGATACAAATCCCCAAGGGACAAAGGGCAGGGAGAAGAGGGCCAAGGCAATGTCCCAGAAGACCACTGAGAAATAAGGGCTTCGGATGGAGACCAAGAAAGAGAAATCTCAAAGGAGTGAAGAAAGGCGAGTTTCAAGAGTGGTGCTGTCCACGGCCAGAAACTGCAGCTGTCACGGCGTATGGAGGAGAGAGCATGTGAGTAGGTGACAGCAAGGACACAGGTGACTTCTGTGAGAGTGACACAGGAATAGGTGAAGAACTGACATTGTGAAGGTTGAAGGTAAATTCTTGAAACTGCTGAGGAAGAAGCGGGAGAAGAGAGGGACGGACTGGGCCTTCTAGAAGATCCGCAAGAGAGAAGAGGAAGGCCAGGCAGTGGTAGCTTGCAGAGGAACTTTTCTTGAAGATTTGGTGTTTTCTACAGACACACAGGGCCGGGAGCAGGGGAATGAGAGAGATGGAAGATGTGAGAGAGAAAGGATTAATAGAAGACAAGAGGACAGGCCCAGCAACCCTCAACAGGACCTGCAAACGCAGAACTCCTTCCAAGTCTGACTTCTGGCACTGGAGAACATCAGCCAGCGAGCAACGCTGACACAGCCTGTGCCTGCCGTCCTCACGCCCAACACAAGGACTAAGTATCGGCTTCATTGTCAGTGAGATTTCCTACAGAGAATTTCACACTGACACGGTCAGCTGTGGATTCCATCAAAGGCTGTTTCAAAACTCTGCTGTCTCAAAAGAAAGAGTGAAAACAGGTGACTAGGTCCTCACGACACACCTGAAAGTGGGTTTAGTTGTGATAGATGTCGTGCCTGAGGCAAGGCCCTAAGTGTCAGATTTCCTAGGAGGTTAAGGTCACACGTTGCGTGCACGCATAGGAACCTTGCTTCTCCGCAGCCTGGGCTTTTCTGATGCGAGAAAGGACAGGGCTGCCGAGCTCCTTTTAAATAGTGGGTTCTTTTATTGAGATTTACATTGCCAGCATTGTCATGTGTGTGTGCACGTGTGTACACATGTGGTGTGCGTGTGCACACGTGTGTATTCTAATGATCTCCAGAATCTGACCTTGCACTGTTCTTTTTACATTTTTATGTATTTTAAACTTTATGTATCATGTATCATGTATCATGATTATACAAGTACCACATAAATACATTATTTTAATATTTATTTATTTATTTATTTAGAGACAGGGTCTCACTCTGTCACCCAGGCTGGAGCTCTGTGACATGATCACACAGCAGCCTCAGACTCCCAGGCTCAACCAATCCTCCTGCCTCAGCCTCCCAAGTAGCTGGGACTACAGGTATGTGCCACCACACCCGACTAAACATGAATACATTCTCATGGTTAAAATTTTTCAAACAAAATAGGTTTTGTCTCCAGTTCCCTATCTAATCCCATCCCTACCCAAGGAAAATGTACATATACATTCAAATATGTAATGATATTTTGTGGGAAGTTTTCCATAAAAAAATTAGATATTGATCTTTGTCTTGCTTTTTAAACTTAGCTACAGGTCTTAGAGATCTTTCCATATCAGTATATTCCAATCTACCAACATTATTTTGAAATGATGCATAACTTGTTCTATAGTATGGACGAAGCATGGTTCATTTAATCACCACCCCTCCCCATGATGAAAATACAGGTTGCTCCAATTTACAAGAAAATCAACCCCTTTAAAAATGGGACAAAGGACATGAACAGACATATCTCAAAATAAGACATATATGCAGTCAACAAAGATATGAAAAAATGCTCAACATCACTGATCATTAGAAAAATGCAAATCAAAACCACAATGAGAAGCCATGTCTCACCAGTCAGAACAGCTATACTAAACAGTCAAAAAACAGACGCTGGAAAGGTTGCGGAGAAAAAGGAGCACTTTTACATGGTTGGTGGGAATGTAAATTATTTCAACCATTGTGGACGACAGTATGGCGATTCCTCAAAGATCTAGAGGCAGAAATACCATTTGACCCAGAAATCCCATTAGTGGGTATATACCCAAAGGAATATAAATCATTCTATTATAAAGATACATACACACATATGTTCACTGCAGCACTATTCACAATAACATAGGAGCATATCATGTTCTTGAGGATGGGACCACTTCTCACAACTGCAACTGAAATGGCAGCTGGAATTGGTAGCTGAGTCATTGTGCGCGTTGAGATTGCAGTGAAAATGGTGTGACCCGTATCATGTGTCAGAGGTTGCACAAACTACCTCCCAGTCACTCTGGGGTATCTTTGGGAAGTTTTTATTTACCCAGGGACCTCTAACTCAAGCCCCTGTTTCCACTGTGTTGATGCTTCTTAGGGATCATTTCACCACCTCAACTGCGCAGTCCCTTTCCTTGTAGCACTGTTCACACAGGGACTCTCGGTAAGGAAGATTTAAAGTAAATCCTTTTAAACAATATCTTAAGTTTTTTAGTGCTGTTGGTAGTGGGCCTCCTTGCCTATCACTGCTGCTGGGAATTTCTCATCGCCTCCTGTCTCCCAGTCAGTTGCTCAATACTCTCCCCTTCCCATGTTTCCCTCTGTATCTTTCCATGCAAAGTGGCTTCTCCATCCCCTCTTTTTCATGTGTTCTGTATAGATGATGCCCTTTACTCTTCTTCCCACACACACAAAAAAGGGCTTGGGAAATTATTTACTAAACAAAAACTTTCCTATCCTTGAGAGGAGCTCCGATGCCAGTGATTAAGGTAATGTTTTTTCACCTCTTCAGCAGATAACTACATTATTCTGTGATGCCAGCATGGTACACACACCCCAGGTCACATTGTAGGTACTCAAAAGATATTTATAGATTGACCAGGCAGTGGACAAATGACATCACCCATTGAAAAGAGTCAATTGATGGACTGATTTAAGAGTGGCAGAAAGGAAATGTTTGGAATTTCATAGGTATATCCCATCCTAAGAAGAAAAAAATAGATTTTAAAGACCATTTTAGATTACTTTTAAAATAGGAATTGCTTCTCTTGGACTAAAGTAACAAGAGGCTGGATCTCCAAATTATCTCCATGCCCTGGGTTAGCCAACACCTGGTACCACTGCCAAGTTCTGTCCTGCCTTTTCTGAAAAGCCTCTAAGGTAAATTCTCTTTGGAATTCATTGGTTGNGATGGACTGATTTAAGAGTGGCAGAAAGGAAATGTTTGGAATTTCATAGGTATATCCCATCCTAAGAAGAAAAAAATAGATTTTTAAAGACCATTTTAGATTACTTTTTAAAATAGGAATTGCTTCTCTTGGACTAAAGTAACAAGAGGCTGGATCTCCAAATTATCTCCATGCCCTGGGTTAGCCAACACCTGGTACCACTGCCAAGTTCTGTCCTGCCTTTTCTGAAAAGCCTCTAAGGTAAATTCTCTTTGGAATTCATTGGTTGACCTGCTTCTTAATGTAAGGATTCTTTTAGTCTGTGAACCAAGTCTTAAAACTGAACATCATGAGCAGATGTGAATGAAATTGTGGAACCTTAAAACTTTCAAGAAAGCCAGGAAATTGTGCTGAACTTAATTTCCTTAGGAGAAGAAAAATAATTTTATAGAAAACAGCCATAACTATGTTATTTTTATTGTTTAAGAAATAGTATATTCCTTATTTTCATTACATTTAAAATATGTAACTAATTTTTTAGAAATAAAACCACCTAAAAACTTACTTGCTATTTGCGCACACACTCACACACATTTTACAATGTTTTATTGTCTCAACTTGCCTTGAGTGTTTTTTACAAACCATTCTTTCCCAGTGGAAGCCTCCCCTGATCAACTTTAACATTCAGTGATTTTTTAAAGATCAATATAAATAATCTCTCTAACATACACACAACAGACATTGTGAAGAATTTGCTGATTTTGCCTCAAGGGTTCTTCTACCCGTGCAAACTTTGTACCCTTGTAGTGCTGTGAGGACCGTAGGGTAGCCCCTGGGAGAGCCACAGGGAAACAGAAGTTAAGGAAGGTGACTCTTTTAACATATATTTAGATTAATTTTCTATATGAAAATTAATTTTTTAATTGCTTTTTTTTTTTTTTTTTTTTACTTTTTGGCCAAGCATCTGAACTCTCTGTGTTTGGGAATTCTCCATCATATGTGTTTTGGTGAGAGCATGTATCAGTCAGATTACATTATACCCTGGTAACAAATAACCCCTGCAAATCTTAGTGGCTTGCAAAGGTTTCATTCTTGCTAATGTTGCATGCCTCTCATGGGCTCATTGTGGCTGTGTTCCATGTCATCTTCCACTTTGGGAATTCAGGTTGATGCAATAGTCCAATCTAGAACATTGCTGTTCTTGAGGCAGAAGTAGATGGCAGAGCACGCATTGGCTCTTAGCGCTTCCACTAGCATACCATCTGCAGATTTTCCGCTAATATGCTACTGACCAAAACAAGCAACACCATCAAGCCTGATGTCAAAAGGGCAGGGAAGCATAATCCTTTCCCCTGGGAGGGAAAATGAGTATCTGGGGGCAAAATGACGGTTCTTGGAGGCAGAACCCTCCTTTCCACTATGGGCCCGAAAAGACTAGACTAGCAGGGATAGCCTAGGATTGACCCATCAGATCCACCCGCTTGGACTCTGAATGGAGAGTTGGCATTACAAAAAAAGCAGAATCAGTGGAGAAGTCATTGTGGGTCTACATGGCAGCAGTGCTGGCTGTGGTATACAACACACAGTGCCAATGACAGCAGCCAGGTCCTCACTGGGTTCGTTCTGTGATGTCATTTTGGCTGTCATTTGCCTGTTTTTCAGTCTGTCTTGTTCCTGTTTGCTTCCCTTGCTTAGTAATCCAGCCTTCTTCGCATTTCTGTAAACCACCAGTACTATCTATCTTTTCTGTATAAGCAAGTCAGGGTTGTTCTCTGTTGCTTTCAACTAAGAACCTGATTCATACAGCAAGGCTTCCAGCCAACCCAAACCTTTCCTCAACTCAGTTTCTGATCACCAGATGATTATTGCCCTGGGCTTGTTATCACTACACAAATTAAGAACAAATCTGCCCAATTTACACTAAAAGCTATTGGAGACAAAAACCTGGGAGGTTCCCAGTCCAGCATGGGGTCCGTGCCCTCATAGATTGAGAGGTACTGGGTATTTTTTGAAAGACAATAAATATGAGAAGGGCCTTGTTAGTAGGTGGAGGCCTTAGTAATCTTGAATCGGGAAGGGTAAGATTACAGCAAGGTTTCATTAGGGTAACTATATGTTCTGATTTGCTCAGGACAGTTCCTATTTCTACTATTTTGTAACTGTTAATGCTAGTCAATTTTAGTGCCCCCTTTCACCTTAGACAATAAATTATACATATAATATATAAATAATAATATATAATAAATTATATATATACATACATACACACACACACACATATATATATATATATATATATAACCCTGACTGGTCTACTTCAATCTGTCACTTGCCATGTTGCACATATTTTTATTTATTTCTCAACTGTATTAGAAACTTTTAAATTTAATCCTGAGCCACAGCTGTAGGAAATCAGCAGGTGTTCTTGTTAATTATTAAGGGTGTAAGATTCGTAAATGGGGGAAGTATGAAAGGTGAAAAGATCAGGATTTCTTTCAGATAAACAGATCCCAGTTCAACTTCCAGTTCTAATGGTCTCTGTTATTTCTTGGGGCCTCAGTCTTCTGAACTTTAAAGCAGAGAACAGTCGTGCTTATTTATAGGTGTTGTGGGGCTTAAATGAGGAAATGTGTGTAAAGTGCTTAACATAGAACCATGTGCATAGTACAGACTCACAAATAATGCCCTTCCCTCCACAATTTCATCACTGTGAATATTCTGCAGTTCCTATGTCTACTAGGTAGCTGTCCATCTCTGGGCACTTCTGTGTCCTTTGGATATTTGTAGGAGAAACACGATTGTCCCTAACTATGGGGCTGGATTGAGAGTTAGAATTTAGTTGAGTCACATAGTAGCATTCCTCACATTTCTCTATCATGATTAAGTCTTTTCTCTTATTACACACACACACACACACACACACACACACACACACAGATACTTTTCTACTATGGCCCTTCTTCCCAATCCAACACAAGATTCATTCTTTCAGACACATAACTTCGTAATAAAGTTCCCACACATTCTCATCAGAGCAGCTGGAGGGGCCAGCACCATTATCTACCTCTCTTGGTACACATAGCCTGTGTCTCAGTCTCAGTCCATTTTGTGCTCCTATACAAGAATACCACAGACTTGATAATTTATAAAGAACAAAAAATTATTTCTCACATTCTGGAGACTGAGATGTCCACGATCGAGGCCCCAGCAGCTTCGGTGTAAGGTGAGAGCCGCTGTTTCCAGGATGGTGCATTCATACTGCATTGCCTGGAGGGAAGGAACGGCGTCCACCCCCACGACTAAAGGTGGCAGGGCAAGCGAGCCAAACGCTGCACGAAGCCTGTTTTATAAGGGCTTTAATCACATTCATTTGTGAAGCCTCATTTATAAGGACTTTTTATGACCTAATTACCTCTGATAGGCCCCACCTGTTAATACTGTTACATTGGCCGTTAAGTTTCAACACCTGAATTTTAGAGGGCACGTATTCAAAACCATAGCAGTCTCTCTCTCTTACTCTCTCGGTCTCTCTTGCTCTCACTATCTCTCTTTTTCTCTTTGAACCTGCTCTATTTTCCTCTCACATGCAACTGGCCAATCCACTTTATATCTCACAATCCAAATCCTGGACAGAGCCAGGTGAAACAGCTAATTGTTATCTTTGCACTAGGCCTCCCGAAAGGCCTCACCTGCCAGCCTATGAATGGGCTGCCCTTGAATCAGGTGCCCATGCTTGGTCAGCCTCTGACCACTGTTTTGCAAAAATCAATCTAACATAGCTTCCCTGTGTAGGGGCTGAGGGTGAAGCAGTTTTAACTAGCAAGGGAAGCTGGGCTCGGCAGCCACTGTGATGCATAGCTCATATGTTTGCACTAAAATATTGAAAAATACCCTAATCACTAAATTCAATGAATGCTTGGCAATTTTTGCCTCACCTGACCTCTCTGGAGTGTTTTATATGGTCGGCCACCCACTCTTTGATACTTCTAACTTCTTTACTCTCACTTAACTTCTTTCCTTTCCTTTCACTAGTCTAGTTCTCGCTTTACCACTCTTGTCAGTCTCCATTGCTGCTTTCTCTTCCACACTCACCTTTTACTTTGAAGAAGCAGCTAGCCCATGACATTACCAACACAGACATAACGTCTAAGATGTTCTTCATACCGAAGCTCTTGTTCCCCAGTGGTTCTTCAACCTGTATGTGTGTGAAAGCAACCTGGAGGGTGTAGACAGAGTATCAGAGGTTCCATCTATTAACCGCAATTACAGGGCTCTGAAGAGCTCTAGTGCCATGGTCAGGAGTCAGGAGCTACTCACTATTCTAGAGGGAAAGACCTTTGGTTGTTAATATCACAGAAATTCCTCCTCTATCCCTGTCCATCACAAATTTTTGAAGTGTTCTCCATATCTACCAACATACGACAACATATGACATATCTACCAACACGAAAGCTGCTCACTTCAGACCAATCTTTTTTGTAGTCACTGGCTGTACTTCCTGTCATAATGTCTTGTGCCACTCATCCGACTTTCAGGCTCTCTTGCTGGAAACAAGCCAAAGAATATTTAAACCTTAAGCAGAATTTAAGTCCATGGGTTTTTCTATCGGCTTGTATTTTAAATCTCATCATTTTTATATGAACTTCCCTCTTTTAAGGACATTCCTATAGAAACCAAAAAGTAAGAAATGCATCGTTTAGAGCTGTGGGGTGAGAGGACGCGGGAGGCAGATTTCATTCCCTTCGAAATCAGACTGCCGGGGGACCTAACTATACTTCCTGTTCTTTTTTTTTTTTTTTTAGAATTAATATACAGTAGAATTGACTTTTTCTCTGTGTATAGTTCTATGAAATTTACTACATACATAGATTTGAGTTACCACTACCACAAACAAGATACAGTAATGTTTTATTGCCTCAAAAACTCCCTCGTGCTATCTCTCTACAATCATACCCTACCTCCACCCCAAGACCAGGCCCCCACTTACGTGTCCTCTACCACTATGGTTGTGTCTTCCAGGGAACATCATAGAAATGGAACCATACACAGTATAGCCTTCTATCATAGTTGTCTTATGTATTATGTCCACACACATTGAACATGCCATCAGACGATGTTGTATTTTTTGCTTTCAAACCTTCAAAAAATAACAGGATAAAAATATTATATTTGCCCACGTATTTATCATTTCCATTGCTCTCTTTTTTTTCTTAAGGCTCCAACTTTGCTTCTGGTATCGTTTCTCTTTTTTCTGAAGATTTTTCTGTAGTAGCTCTTTTGGAAGATGTATGCTGGAAAATAATGAGAATTCTTTCATCTGAGAATGTCTTTAATTCAGGTTAATTCTTAAAGAATATTTTTCCTGGATTTAGAATTTGAGTTGACAGTTATTTTATTTTAGTACTTTGAAAATATTGTTCCACTTTCTTCCGGCTTTCTTGGTTTCTGATGCAAAAACACCATCATTCCAATGTCCCCCAGTAAGTAAGGCATCATTTCTCTTGGGTTCTTTACTTTTTGAGATTTGGTTCCTTATCTGTAGAATTCAGCAGTTTCTTGTGCTGCATGTGAGTGTGCATTTCCTTAGCTTTATCCAGTTCAGGTTCACTGAGTCTCTTGAATCCATAGGTTTGTGTCTCTTGCTAAATAAGTTTTTGGCCATTATTTTTTCAAATATTTTTCTTCACTGAACTGTTTCTCCTCTACGTCTGAAACTTTAATAACAGACATGTTAGGTGTTTTGTTGTTGTTTTGTGGTTCCCTGAGGCTCTGTTCGATGGTGTTCTCTCTATTGTTCAGATTGGATAACTGCTATTTTCCTGTCTTCAAGTTCACTGGATTTCCCCTATCATCTCCATTCTGCTATTGAACTATCCAGTGACTTTTTAATTTTAATGACCTTGTTTTTCAGGCCGAAAATTTCCATTTGGTTTTTTATATCTTCCATTTCCTCGTTAAGGCTTTCTAGCATTTCATTTGTTTCGAAAGTACCTGCCCTTATTGTTGGAGAATCTAAATCACCCTTGCTCTTAAGTGTTTTTCTGATAATTCCAACACCTTCATCATCTCTGTACTGGCATCTGTTATTGTCCTCCCTCACGTAAAAGGAGATTTTCCTGGTTCTTCATAGACTGAAAAAATTTGGATTGTATCCTGGACATTCTGAATATTGTGTTGTATTAGTTATCTGTTGCTGCATTACAAATTACTCCAAAACTCAGTTGCTTGAAACAGCATTTATTGTCACATTGTTTCTTTAGTTTGGACCTACTTGAGTCCTCTGTGGTGGGGTCTCTCAAAGGGGCAAGCAATATGTTGACTGAGAATCTGTGATCTTATCTGAAGGCCCAATGCAGCTAAACTGGTGGTCATTGGCAGCATTTAGTTCCTTGCTGGCTGTTGAACTGAGGACCTCAGTTCCTCTCTGGCTGTTGACTAGAGGCCACCATCAGTTCTTTTTGACATGAGCCTCTCTCACATGGCAGCTTGCTTCATCAAAGTGTGTCAGCCAAGAGGGCAATAAGTTAGAGTACTGAAGATGGAGTAGAGAGTATAGAGGCAGAATACAGAGTGTGGATAGAGTACAGAGCATAGAGGCAGAATACAGAGTATGGAGACATTGCACATTAGCAAGACAGAAGCTAGAGTGTTTTATAACCCAATCAGGGAAGGGATAGCTCAAGATTTTTACCATAGTCTCCCACAGTTAAGGGTAGGATGTATGAAAACCAGTGTCTGGGAATCATCAGGGGATATCTTAGAAGTCTGCCTGCTGGTGGAAGCAACCCAAGCGTCCATCGATGGATGGATGAATAAACAAAATGTGGCACACACACAATGGAATCATATTCAACCTTAAAAAGGAAGGAAATTCTGACATATGCTATACAACATGGATGAACCTTGACGACATGATGCGGAGTGAAATAAGCCAGACACAGAAGGACAAACAGTGGATGATTCCACTTATATGAGGTAACTAGAGTTATCCAATTCATAGAGACGGAAAGAACGGCAAGGGAAATGAGGAATCGGGAGTTCGAGTTGAATGGGTACAGAGTTTCAGTTGGGGAACACACAAAAGTTCTTGAGATGGATGGTGGCGATGGTTGCACACCAGTGTGGATGTACTTTATGCCACAGAACCATACACTTAAACATTATTCAAATGGCAAATTGTATACTTTGTGTATTTAACACCACAATTTTTAAAAAAGAAGTCTGTCTACCACACATGTTATGAGATTCTAGGTCTTGTTAAAATCTTATGGAGAATGTTGATATTATTTTTAGGAGGCATTTGACCTAATTGGGTTTAGGCTGCAAGTTCCAACCAGCCTTCTGAGGGTGATAGTTCCAGCATCAGTTCAGTGTCCAAAATCATCGCAGCACTGTTTGGATCTGTCCCATGTGCGCACCACCCACCCAGTAGCCAGTTTGGGACATAGTTGGCCATCTATCCCATAACACACTTCTCAAAGTCTGTGCTGTGCAGGGTCAGCCCTGTGCATGCACTCCTCAGGGGTAAACTCAGGAACTGCTAACCTTAAAGGGTCACTTTCCCAAGGACCTCCCTCTCCATGTCTCCCTGGAACTTTTCAGCCTGGCGTTTTCAGTCCTCTGGTTGGAAGGCTGGTGCTCTGCCCTACACCTGCTGTCATTGTGCTCACTTCCAGGGCCAAGTGGTGGCAGGACAGATGCAGATAAAAAGCAAAAGTGAACTTGCCACCTTCTTGGGACAATGGCTTCTCCACTAAGGCAGGAGGATTCCCTCCCGCAGAGTTTTCACCCCTGACGGTTCCTGCTGCCACTGCTGCTTATGTGCGTTTGAGGTAGGCACAAGAAAACGGGGAAAAGAGGAAAGAGGAATAGGAAATTTCTCTCTCTCTGTCTAAGCATTTGCTGTTTTCTTCCCTACTCCTTGACTGGAGGAGGGTTTCTTCTAGAGACCTCTCTGGTCACTATGATGCCCACTTCTGGGTTGTGGATTTGATGAGTTTGGCCCAGGCCCTCCTGGAGGGGAACAAATGGCAAAGTGCTGCTATTTCGGTGGGACTTTGGAACCTGGTCTTCCTCCTCGGTGCTTCTGCTTACTGTTTACTTTTCAGAGCCCACAAATGACTGACCCATGCACCTGTCTGGGTTTTAAGCTGCGTTCAGTGAGAGAGATGGGGTGTGCTTACCCCATTTTAAGGCTGGCTCTGACTTTGGCATTTAACAAAGGACTCCATCTACCCTCTCACCCCCATTCCCCAATCACTCACCCAGTTATGCTATTAATATGAATTGAATGCCTACTATGTACCACAAACTATAAGGGCAAGAGAAACATTGCATCTTGAAGGTATTTAGAACACAATCCCATATGAGACACAACTTCCTAGACTTCACCTATATTTCACCTTCCTGGATTTCACAACTTACTGGCTTCCCACACCCCTCCCCTCCCCATTTATGCTCACAGTAGATATAAGAAAAGTGAGTGGGTTTTGTGTTTTGCTGTTTCCTTGAGAAGGCAAGTACATACATAAGCCTGAAACCATCCTTACTTCCAAGCTCTGTGGGTGAGGCCGAGAGCTTTGGAAAGAGTGATATTTTCAAACACGCAGGTTTGTGGTTTTTGAAAGAACAGAAAGCATAAAAGCATAACATCTTGTAGGATTACTTTCGGCTGAAGACCAATTGATGTGACATCTGAAAATAATCAAATAAGTGTCTTGTTTTGAGCCTGCAAATAGCTTTGTGAAATTTTGGGAGGAAATTCTCCACTTACAGAAAAAAATAAGAAAAATTGAAATTGAGATCCTGGGGTAAGAACAAAGAAGGGGAATTCTGAGAGTGCTTTGAATTGTTAATAGCATTTATATTTGTAAAAATGAATCTCTCTAAAAGGTGGAAGTGGCTAAAATCTTAAATCACCTCACATGGCACATGCCCCAAACCCTGATAACCTCCAAATTCAATTGCTTACAACCATTTTGGAGCATTCCAAAACTCGAAGTTGCTACACAATGCACGGAACTCTGGATTTAAAATTTCTGAAGCCCTTGATTTTTTTTTTTTTTTTTTTCCTATAAGCTCTTACATTTGGAAAGAAGTCACGGTGTAGTCTAACCCCAGAAGATCAAAATATATTGAACTTTTTTTTGTAAAGATGATAACAGCCAAGAAAACAAAACTTGAAGTGAACACGATGATGAAGAGAGTAAAGAAAGGTAAAGACAATGCTGAAGGTGGCATTCAGAAAAGTCCCAGCGCTGAAGGGAGAGGCCGTGCTTGAAGAAGAAAAAGTCTGCTGGCCAAGGTAAGACAAATTAAGACGGGTTGGTGAGGATACTCTGAGGCAAAGAAAATTCAATGTCATCAAAAACCCGAGCTCAAGTTAGGAGAGACTGCAGTAAAGAGAAACTTCCCTCTTGCTTCCACGGTTAAAGGGTGACTTAGAGTTCCTGCACTATTTCATTAATATGCAAGTCGAGTGTTGCTAATATCCAGTGGGGATGACAGACAGTTTTAGTTTGTGAATTTCTGGTTTCTAATGATGCATTTGAGTTTTATTTTTTACAGCTGTCCTTGTCTTAATCCTTTACTTTTTTTCTCCCTGGGGTTTAATGTGTCTAGTTACATATCAGCATTTTAAGCAGCATGTCACCCATCAGGCAGTGCATGGCTTCAGATGGTTATGGCATTTGGGTCACCACTAGTTCTCTGGAAGGACAAGCGCTCCTGTGAACAGCACAGCAAACTCCCTCGTATGATTGGAACACGGCAGCGCAGGTTCAGGACACACGCTAGAAATACAACCAAATGCCTTTTGCAAACAGCAGCTCAATGAGGATTCCTGCAACGAGGCAAAATGCTTGGAAAGTTACTATGCGCTGGCATCACTGGGTTTGGGGTCAGCATGCTGAAACCGGGACTCATTATGTTCCTACCATGCCAACTTGGTGCAATTAGCCTAACATGATAATTTCCTGAAGCCATATGTTGATCTTTAGGGGAGGGAAAGCTTCATACGCCTGATGGCTCTAAGCTCTGACTGGCATGTCCCAGCTTCCAGCAAATTTCTGTAAATCAGGATAACACATAGCAATCAAAGATGAGGTCGGATGGCCAGCCTGGACAGAGAGAAAACTTAGAGCAGGGTAATGTACTTGTTGCAGAGAGTGGGGCTTTTTCTTTTCTTTCCAAGGAGGGTTTCAGAGAAAGATCATAGGAGTAGCACTGTGTGTAATGCTGTTCCTCCCCACCCCGCCCCCGCCCAAATCAAATCAATAGAAAGACCTAGAACACAATAAGTTATGTTCCAGGGCTGCATGGCCTGTATTCCCATTGGAAACCTATCAGTGTGAACTAGCACTGTTGGGAAATCTCCTCAGCTACCCCTGTTAATCAATACCTCTGTTCATTATACAGCTTTGATGAATATGGGTAATGATTGGGTGCCCAAGAGTCATGTGACTAAAAATAACTGCTCCTTACTGAGGATCAATAGATTTTCCCCCCAGTATTACTTCAGGCAATTCAATATTCTCTGCTGCCCCTCCCCAAGCCCCCACCAGTGTGATCCTCTCTCGTCTTCATTGATAGATCAGCTCCGGCCTCAGAGCAGCTTTATTAAATTAGTAGCACTTAATCTACTGTCATATTGTCAACTGACATGGGGCAAACTAGCAGGCAGCAAGCCTTCCAGTGGCTCAGGAGAGCAAGTTGCCACAACTCAGGCAGTTTTGATTAGCTTTGTGCCAAGAGCTGTCTTCATGGGTGCCTCTTCACTAAACAGGAGTATTTCCATCATTAAGTAGCATTTAAAACAACTTTTTTTGTTCCTAAGGAGAAGGAGGAGCTATTTGAGGGAGAATTCTTGCCAATTACAGACTTATTATGACAGATGAAAAGATCATAATTATACTTGGATTCCCTGCAGAAGTGCCTTAACACATCCGTGACATCTAATAACCACATGCCTCAATGGAGGCTGACTTTTCCAAAGTTGCTTAACCTTTCATTTCTTTGCCGTCACACCAAAACCCATCTATGGATGCTCAGAGAAATCAAGGAGGGAGACTCCATCAAGGCTAGGTGGCTGACATCCCTGATGCTTTGGGAGAGACACTCAGTCAGTGATAGCTGAGCCTGGGTAGCTCCTTACTGGGGGTCTGAGGGGTACAGGCAGCCTGTCCAGAGGCCTGGGGCCAGGGCATTGCTCTACAGTCCAGGTAGCTTAGGTGCCTTCGTTAGAGGCCAGGGAAAACTGGACAGGTGGGTAGGACAAGCTGGGGAGATTTGAGCAGATATGGCCCTGCAGATGGAGAACAGAAAATACTAAATTGAAGGGGAGATTTCAGCAAAAGTTATAGTCTTATTTAGTCTAATTTTTAACTTGGATTGGTTTAAGAAGTGGGGGTGATATTAAACACTGCTGAGTCAAAAGCATCTTTTTAAATAATTTCAACTTTTATCTTAGATATAGGGTGTACATGTGCAGGTTTGTTAGATGGGTGTATTGTGTGACACTGAGGTTTGGGGTACGAATGGTCCCGTCACCCAGGTGGTGAGCACAGCACCCAGTAGGCAGCCTTTCAGTCCTCGTGCCCCTCCTCCTCTCCCCAGTGTTTACTGTTCCCATCTTTATGCCCGAGTGTGCCCAACGTTTAGTTCCCAAAATGCACCTTCTCTACGCTTCATCCCATAGTCCCCGTGCAGGACGACAGGAGGAGGAAATGTGGTTGATTATGACATCTTTCCATCTGCCGGTTTTATTTCTAGATTATAACAAGGACAATTTGTGGAAAGCTGCTGCCAAGAGACTATAAACTGAAAGACAAGCATTCAGTCTGAAAAAATATGAAGTCATTATCCTGGTGGCTGCTGTCCACCAATTTGAAAGGGTTGGGAAGAAAATTTATTTTTGAAAAGCTCAGGTGCAAAGACACCTAAGATCTTCCTTTAGTTTTCTTTTCCTCAAAAGAGCAGGGGCAAAGGCTTTGGGAAAAGGACTTCTGGAAAGTCACAGAAAAGGCATCCCTGAAGGGACAGCTATGGGGAGCAAGACGGAGAGCAGTGTCTGCTGTGCTCCATTGGGAGTGGCCAGGACCTCTGCAGCTCTGACCCAGCTTCGCCATCTGAGCAAAAGATGAGTTTGGTCTTCCTGAGATATCTATTAAATAATATAGTGGTTCAGTCCAAATAGGAGCTTGGCTCTGAGTTCGCCAACAAGTGTGCTTAAATAAGGTGAATTACACTGTGAGCTTAAGGGCTGTTAGGTGTTATTTTGCAAAGATCTACTGGAGTGTGTGGAGGTTTCTTGAAATCAAAAAGGTAAGAAGAGATCAGTGACTGATAAATCTTTAATATAAAAATTGTACAAGAATTTTGATACAAATTACAAGAGGTATTTGGACAAAATATGAATAAAATTCCATTTACATCCCCAAACCCTTATGCATTTTATGCAAAAGACATACTGTAGGCAGTTATAGTACAGAAAATACAACCAAAGTAATAGCAAATTAAAAAATTTAATTACCTTAGACTACCAATAAAAACAAAAAGCAAAAGAGAACCAAACAAAAATAAAACCCTTGTTCAAGGTACATACAGTATTTAGGAAGCTACCAACATCACAATGATTAGATCAGGGTGATGCACACTGTCCCATCCCTTGGTGCAGTTACCTTTTGTAGTACAGACTTTGATTCTGTGGCAGGCTTATTGGAAGAGACTGGTTTTATGCAGATGAGAACAATATAAACAAACAAAAAGGAATAAACAGCTAAACTCTGGGAGAGGGAGAGGACATATCTTGGTGAAAATTCCTTTTCTTCAAGATATTTCAATTCCCTTTGGCCACTTTTGCTGTCAAATATGGAGGCTGAGTCTAATACTTTTGTTACTGGAGACACACCAATGGGTCTGGAGCGAGTAAGAAAGGTATGTGTTCTCCCAGCTGTGTGAGGGATCTTGCTAGTTCTAAAAGGCCTATTCCATCACCAGCAGGAGAGAACAGAGAACTTGCTTTCCCAGATCCCCAACCTGCCCCTTCCCCTCACCTTTGGGGAGACAGAAAAGCAGCAAGGACTTCATGGAAGAAGCCAGGCAGGGTGTGAGGGGAGTGGGAAATGGGCATTTGCCTCACTTGGAAATCACCCACTGGTGTGTCAGTCATCCTCATACTGCTGAGTGGGCTACACATGAAAAGCCCAGGTCGTCTCAAGCCCAAGTCTTCTCCCCATTTCTCGACTGTCCTCACCCCTCTGACCTTTATGTACCCATGTTTAGCTCTCCTGCATTCTTTATACTGGCACTGGCAGGAAAATAGTAAGATTCTCTGCAGAGAAGCTGAACCAAAGTTTGCACAGGAAAGCGAATGCACCATATACTAGAAATCTTAGTCTTCTCAGGTTAAGATATAACACTAGAACATCTCGTTCACTTAATTCACGTTATGTAAACCCTGGACAGGGTAGAACACATATTTCCAAAGCGAAAGCTATTAAAACCAGGATGAGGAAGGCGTGTTCTACCTTCTTGTTCAAACACGATGTTTTTTATTTTAGGGGGGTTAGTGAGATCCAAAGAGCAAAGGGTGGGATTGAGAAAGACAACGGAAAAGTCAGAGGAGATTAAGATACACAATGAGAGGAATGGATTACTCTGTACAAAACATGCAAAACACTCCAGATTGGGTACTAGATTAAAAAAATAAAAAGTCAGCCTTGGTTGATACATCTCAAGTGAACCTATTAACTCAGCACATTGTCTGGGAGTTCAAGAGCATCATACCTCATGAATCAATGCTTCTCACAGTGGCCACAGCACTGATCCACAGATGGGGTAGGGGATGCTTTGTCTCCTAGCATGGAAAAGGCAGGCAGTGAGGCTCCCACTGAAACAGTGCCGGGTCAGTTCACTTTGCAGGGACTGGAGCTTTCTCCCTTTTTTTGAGAACCATATCCAGGGCCAGATGAATGGAGCTCTCTCACACACCCAGGGTCTCCCCAGAGTCACCTCTCAATCCTTGCATTCCATGACAGAAGTGGGCAGAGCCAGTTAATAATTGATGGATTTGCCATCTTAGCTGTGCATTATCTCAACATCACATTTGGCAACAGGAAGCCTTATAAAATCTTGGTATAGCACTTAGATACTCTCTTTTCAAGAAATATACTTTTAATACTATCTATTTCTCTCCATTTTTCTTAAAATACCTCTTTCTGCTCTTCCTTCCCTTCAAAGATTCTTTTTTTAAAAAAGTGAAACAAAGCATTAAAAAAACTATTAACAAATGTCCTTAAGCATCCCTGTTATTTTCGAGTTAAGGGGAGAAAGCTAATATCGGCGAGCAGAACTTGTGCAATTTTGGCAACTGGGTTTTCAATTAAAATTCTATCAAGATGTCCGATAAACGATTGTAATACATACATACTGAGGAACTTAAGTATCATGTCAACTAACTGCCTTTGCTCTAACCCAAGAGTACTTGCTCAAAGTGCTTTTCTTCCCAGTCCTCAGACTGGTTCATGAAATTATTTAGCGCAGATTTGTCAACATAGACCTGTTACATTGTCTATCTCTAAATCTGCTGCTTTTCTCTCCTTGCTAAAGTTCACATGGAAGATGATACCGATAGCTGATGTGTCTTACCTGGCTGACTAATATCTTATTGAAATGTGACTGTAATAGGGCCAACTATCTTCTCCGAGACGTGCTGTGGGAAGGTTGGAAGGAAGCATGGCATCCCCTAGTTCCAGAAAGAAGATGCTCGATAGATCTTGCACTTCATTTAGTCACTAACTAGTCACTTTCCAACCATCATTTGAGTATTTCAATATACAAAAATAGCAGCCAATCCTGACACATTGCTTGGGCTCAAGGCATTTTGGAATATAACATTTTCATGTATTCTTCCTTTGTACCTTTGGTCCCCATCACTTGGTTTTCTAAAGCTCCCTGTACTTCTACTTACCAAAGTTCTTCGAACTGGAGAATTTACCTTTTACCCATAGGGTGGTCCTTGTTTTAATGATTAAAGTCAAAAGCCTGGTGCCATCTTTTTTAGATTGTCAGTCCAGTTTGACAAAATAAAAGTTAATCTATCATGTTACACTATGGATTTGGAGGGGTCACTGAAAGATACATTTGTACATCTAGATCCATGGTTTGATGCCAAGGACAAGAAAAAAAAATTACCACTGTGCATAACCAGTTTACAACATGTACTTTTTGAAGGGGAAGAAAAATATTTGAATCTTTTCCCTACAAATTAGGGGGCAATATAATCTTACTTATGCCACTGACTTGCAGGAAAATTTGCTCTAATTATAGGGCCACATCCATTACTCTCAAAATGGAACTGCAATACTTAAGTTTTCAAAGCAAAGGATGCTGTCACAGACAGCGTCTCTCTACTGACCCTTTATTTAAGAAGTCATCTTGTTACTGTCCACTTAATAGCTGGAGAGGGCACCGAGAGGCAGCCTTGGGCTTCCCAAAGACACTGTAGGTGTGTATGTGCTTGTATGTTAGGAGGGGAGTACAACAGGGAAGAAGAGAGGAGAGAGAGGGAGAGAGGGAGAGAGAGGGAGAGAGGGAGAGAAAGACTGACTGATTGTGAATGTGTGTGTACATCAGGGAACTCGATGGGAAAGCCTAGCCCTTGTAGTCAATTTCTCCTTCACAAGGGGATAAACAGGCAATTACGCATCCGTTTATATTTGATGGCCAAGTGCTGAACTGGAAAGCACACTATTAGTTTGTGTCCCTTCAGGGCCAGGGCAATAAGTAGCCAGGAGAGCTGGGCTGAAGCAGAGAGGGTGTTGTCTGCTGTTAGTGTGACAGTCTTGTCAGCAGCTTTCACATTACTGGAAGGTAATAAAGTGACAAGTACGTTATTAGAAAGATATGAGGTGAAATTGAACGGAAGCTTCTTGCTGCTCAGCCCTGGCTTTTTTCTTTCCTCTTTTGTAATGGTCCACTATTTGTTACAAACGGAGCCTTGTCTTCATACCCCATATAAAAAAATTTTTTTTTTTTTCCTGCAGTAAAGGTCAAATGAATTTACAACAACACTTTAGAGGAGAAGAATAAAGATAGTTTTATGACAACTATAGTATGCTGCTCCAAAAATATATATAGCATTATAATGAACAATAATGCTGATCCAATTCAGTGTACATGTAAAAATGCTTAGTTTTTTTTTTAAACCTTCTGTTATTAAGCATTTGGATTTTTCAACAAATGCCAAAAAGACAGTATGTGACATACAGTTACTGCCGAATGACCACAGAAAATCATTTTGCACAAGATGTGGGAAGGATGAGGATGATGAAACGACATAAGGACAGACGGGTAGTGGGCAACAGTGATGAGAGATAACTCACTGGTCAGTTGTACAGCTGCATTTACATAGTACTGTTTGAAAATGACCATTTATGGTGAGCAACACTCCAGCCACAGGAAATATGCGACCGTGTGGGACAGATCAAACATGACCTTAGTACTAGCACAAGACTACCACACATTCTCTGAGGGAAAATATGGAAAGAGAAGTTACTTATTTATCTCATAGAACAGTAAATGAGCTCCCATTTTGACCAAGGTCTTTAGCCTAGTATTAATTACAATCATGGCTTTGTTGTGTTGCTACAGTGGCAAGCACCAGTAATGATCAAGAAAGGAATGATCCATGCTGGTGCCATTTGCACCTACTCCTCCATTAGGATGAAAACGAGGTGTTACCACTGTCCTTTTCTATAGCCTCGCTGACCCCTGGCATCTTTTGGTTCTCAGGGGATTCCAGCAAGACTTCCCACTCAAAAACAAAGCAAAAGCAACCAAAACCCCACAACAGTTGGCTCTTCCTGACCCAAAGGAACTTCAGCTATTCCATGCAGCTGTCCTTGCTTTCCCAACCCCTTCCTCAGAGCCGACTCACCTGGTCATGGGAATTCTGCAGGTCACTAGCATCAATACGCTCTCACGAACTGCGAGGCAGAGCTATGCCAGTCTTTTCCCTCGAGCCAACATTTCCAGTGCAACCAGGGCAGGAACTGACCCTCTACTTAGTTGTGATGAAAACACCATGATCCCTCCAGTATTTTTGGTACCTTTTATTTCCCATCTTAGATCCATCCCAAAAAAATAAACAATGAGAGGGAAAAGCAAAACCACCTAATTTAAATATTTCAAGTGTGGAAGAAGGTAAGTGATTTTAAAGAATGAAATTTGTCTGTCATAATTTTTAAAAAGAAGCTCTTAAGAAAAGGGTGTGACCACAGGATGAAAGAAAGTTTCTTCTGGATGATTTCTTGATGATAGCAGATGTAGCGTGTCTTATGACAGTTGAATTTTATTTACTCTGTTAGTCAATCTAACCCAGTGCTAACAGACCAGATACAAGTTAGGACTGCTCAGGTCAAGCTGTCAGCAGTTAGCAGCATGTCCATCTCAATCTGGTGACTAGTTTCTTTATGTTTTAATTGTCAACAGCCCTCATTCTCATTTGCTTGGCACACATCTGGGGTGTGTACAGAGAAAGGGGAAAAAAAGGTCACATTGTATGTGGTGGGAACCTAGTGCATAGTTTCTCCTGAGTAAAATGAGGAGAATGCCTCTGGAACAGCCCATTATTGATATATTCAAAGATTTTTTTTTTTCCTTCCTTAGAGCAATGTATACTAATGGGGCTGTTAACCAGGTAAGTGCCTTTCTCCTCTTACCGGAAGGGCCTGAAAATTCATGACCAAAGAAATAACACTATGAGGACAGTGGCATCATTGTGCCAAAAAGGTTTTAAAACATGTTTGCCATGTTGAAAAGGAAAATGTTAACACCTTTAAAACTTAAAAAGGCATCAGGCTGAACAGGGCAGCTGGACTAAGATTTGGAATGAGTTACACTGGGTTGACTTATTTAAATACAATTAATATCAGAACAAAGAATGCCAAGGATTTTTATCACACTTTTAAACCAGATTACTTATTATCTATCCTTTTTCTTTGCTTCCATAAAATGCAGATATTCCCGAAAGCAGACTAAACCTGATATTTACAAAAACATAGTTTTAAATGATCAAGACAGTAAGTTTCAACACCAGCTAGAGAACATGCACAGTCACAGCGCCTAATTTTGTCCCTGTGATAAACTCTGGCTAAAACCAATCACACGGGGAAAAGCTTGTTGGATAAACATCTAAATCACTATTAATTTTCAGCCAGCATAGAATGGATGTGGCTTAAGAGAAACTGTTTAACAACAAAAAACTCCTATGAAAAAACAAATGAGTAGGAATGGGCAAGATGAAAAGCTCAATGACTAAAATGCTCATCTCTTTATCCTTCCTGTTTGCAAATAAGCCGTGGGATCATCATCTTAACTAGAATTCTAGTTAAGTCAAAACACGACACTCAGGCACACACTCAAGAACAAGCAATACTTTGGGAACAGAAGAATTGTACATTTTATGATTTTCCATTGCATGTACTACATCCGTCCACTCCCCGTCCCTTTTAAGCAAATAGGCTTTATATTGGAAAATGTTATTTACTCATTTAGAAGGCCACCGTAACGACTGGGCACTTGAGGCACAAAAGTAGTAGCAAATAGGGGAGATACTTAAAAAGTGTCAGCTGTCCAGGACTTATTGCCATTTCTCTGACAAAAAACAGGTGAACATATCCATGTTTCCAAGCAAGGGAAACTCTACTTCTAGAATCTCATTACTTCTGGACTTTTTCTAACTGGCTATACACATTAGCTTGGATTGCAGCAAGTAACAAACATTTGTTCTAAGCCTGGTTCATCTGCTGATGTGACCTGCTGATAGCTATGTAATTCACTCACGAGGGCTATCTGACCTTTTATTTGACATTAAATTAAACAGACTAAACATTGCTGTTGTACAAGATGAGTTCTAGTAACTCAACTGAATGTAACTTTTCAAAGTTGCAGAAATAAAAGTGTGTATTTATTTTCATAAAACTACATGTAGTCTATGCACACTGCAAAAGCCAGAGTTTCTATGTTTTGTTGGGATATTAAAAATATTTTCCCACCCTTTTGGAATCTAATCATTTGGTAATGGGGCAACAGCACAATACAGAGAACGCTGAGAGGACCAAAATGTTTGCAAACAAACTTTCATTATTCTTGTTCAATCTTTCACAAACATACTGTACAGAGTCTTATATGGTATAAAACAAAGGAAAACATCTCTGTCTATTCAATTTAACACAACACCAAAATAAAGCAATTAAGTCTTTGGGGAATTCAAAGGTACAAGAAAACAAAAATGGTTATTACTAATTTCCTCAACTTTTTACCATAAACACTTGTCATTTAACATAGTGTTTTGATATAGTTTCTTTTGTACTGCAAATACTTTTGGTCTTTCCTCCCTGTAGAACAAATGAAGAATTGAAATGAACCCCATAGCATCCTCCGAAGGAGGTGAAAAGATAAAGCTCCTAGACATAGCTAGCTTATCTTTAAGAATCTATTGTTTCTGAAATTTTCACAAATAAAAATACTGAATCCCCAACTAATGATGCTTATTTTGGGAAACAATAAATACTGTGAGGTACAATAAATCCTACAGGAATAATAACAACAGAAACATATTAACAGTTTCCTTTGGCAAATTTAACGGAAGTGAATGCTGATGTGAACATAGAAAAAATAATTACAAAACATGAAAATGGAAACGACATAAAAGTTAAAACAAAGGGATATTTCTAACTTTTAGACTGATGAGAGAAATGTCTGAGGCCATTAAATGCAAAAAAGAAATACATTCTCTTTAAATTATTGTGTACTGTCCAACAAAATATTCCTTGTTTATCTCTTCCTTTCCTCTCCACTTAAAAAAAAAAGGAAAAAAAAAAAAAGACAACAAAACAGTCTGCAATGCACACCCTAATGGTTTTGGCTGCAGACTGAACTTGAGTAAATATCATCATTTAGTCAGTATGTTGTGGTAGCTGAGGCTGCCGATGTGGTTAACCAGCTCAGGCAACATGTGTAAACATCGGAAACAAAACAAAACAAAAAAGGTTGGGAGAATAGTCTCTTCCCTCTTTCTCACTCTCAATTGCTTGGTTTCAGGCTTGCTTTCATTTCTCTCTGACAAATCGTGTGGGGAAACACGAAACACTGAACACTGAGAGATCCTAGTTTAAAATCCCCTTCTTCTGGCTTTTCAGAAAGGAGTGTTGCTCAATTCAAGTTTAGCACATGTTTTCAAAGCTTCCAAGTACTGCTGCTGTTAAATGCCTTTTGATTTTGTCTACCAAACAGGCCTGAATTATAGTACGACTGCAGAATTTTCAACAAATTAGACAGCCATACAAGAGACTGACCCAGTTCAGAGGATTTCTTTCTAAAGGATAAGGGTTAGGGCCCTGGAAATGAGTGTTCAACTCTTTTACTGTATTCATCTTTGTTCCGTAGCGGGTAATTTGGGCTTTTGTATCCTGAAATATTATCCTGCCTCTGAAGAATAAATGCCTTGGCTGTTTCACACCACATAATTTTGTTTTCCTTTTATGTAACTTAACGTATAAGCAAGAAGGATGCAATGTTGATTCTAATAACATTCGGCACTTGAAAGAATCACCAAGTGTTTTTTTAAAAAGCGGTTTTCTGGTGGCCGACAAATTGGCCTGTGGTTATGTTGAGTGACTAATTGTATTTTCTTTTCTGGAAACTTGTGCAAAGTTGGCAGTTTTGTGTTAACACTAATACTTTGTTTGGCATTTGTGCCCTATACTGACCAGACCATTTTTATACAAGTGAATTTTTTTTTAAAAAAGACACTTACTGAAGTATGGCAATAGTTTAAGGATAAAAAAGAAGCATGGTTATTACACATCCCCTTGTAGTGTATGAAAAAAAGTGCATGACAGGATTTATGTACTAGTACAGGACATTTTAAAAAATCAGATCTGTGCTGTAAAGCATGCCAGCACCTCTTTATCACTATATCTAACAGGTAGTAAAAACAAGACCATGTTTTTTTAAAAAAAAAAATGTGCATTAATGCTAACATAAATGAATAGAGCTAGCCAGCAAACTATTTTTTCCTGCATATCTAACAGCTGGATGTAACTGTAAAAATTAAACAAAAAAGTTAAACAACCATCAATACAATTGTTTTACATCAATGGCCCCTCAAGGCTAAATATTTACAGGTGAATCTGCCATGCTTTAATTGAAGGTTCTTTCAAAACCTTAAAAGTTCACAAAAGACAACTATAAGGAGTTCCTTTTTGTTTCTTTTTTCTTTTTTTTTCCCTTTTATTTTTGCAGGCAACAGTCATGGGTACAACAAATTGTCTCTTTGGGGAAGACCAAGAATTATTCTGTCAAAACTGGGGCTAGTTGCACACTGTGTGTGTGTGTGTGTGTGTGTGTGTGTGTGTTTAAAGGGGTACTCTGCCTTCACCCTTAAATCAAAGATCCCACTCCTTTCCCAAAACTTTTATAAAGGGAAGTGAAAAAAATTCAAAAGCACCTAGTGTTTATCTTATTTATCTCAAGGAAATACGTGTGTGTGTATGTAGCCACAGAGCATACATAAATGCACACACACACACACACCCCAAGTACATAAGCGCACACTGACTATGGCAGTTCAAACACGTAGGCCATCTGGTGAGAGCTGGCATTTGTAGTGTCCATTCTGAGACTAATCTACTGAAGTGAAGGGAATGTTTTTGTGGAGATTAGGGTTCTGACTGTGCCGATTTCGGCTTCGTACAGAGGAAAACATCATATTGCAACCTGGGACTTTGCACTTGTGCATTTCTCGCAAATGCACGGTTTTGTAGTGCACTCTCAGGGTCCCTTTGTTGCTGTACATTTTGTGGCAAATGTTGCACATGATCCCACCATTGCTCCCAGACAAGCTGCTGAACATAAGAGATCCTGAAACTTCAGCTCCTAGGCTGCCAGGGAGGGCAGGGGCCTCGGCCTTGTGTGCCGACTCCCCACTGTCACTCGCCCCGTCAATGTCATCGAGAAGAATCCCCTCGTCGCTGCCTGCGTCGGATTCTCTGGAGGAATGGATGCTGCTGCTGGACTGGAGGCTGGAGGTGGTGCTCAAGTCAAGGACCATGTAGTCCTCTGCCATGCCTCTCCCATACCCGTTCAGGTGGGAGTCTTCAGTCCCTGCGGGAGAGGAGGCATCTTCCCTGACATCGAGCCCCATGGGGTGCTGGGCACCATAGATCTTCACCAAAAATTCATCGCGGAGGTCCTTGCTAAGGGAGGGCTGCGATGAGTCCAGGCCCATGTCATCGAGTTCTTTGGTCAACAGTTTACGATGTAGGTTTATGTTGGCACTGTGTCTAGGAAAACAAGAGGGAAGGGGGGGTAGGTGGATAGGGGTTGGGGAGGGGTGAGAAAAAGGAAAGCATTTTAAAATTGATTCAGCTTTCACTAGGTATCAAATAAGCACATTCACTGCTAATTACACCATTATAAAAGCAAGCATTCTCCTATATCCTCAGGATCTGGGAGTTTAGTGGTGATGGTGGGAGGTGCAATCAGGGGAACTTTCCATTAACATAATTTTTATAAGAGAGTAAAATCTGTCAATGGTATGAATGCAAGCCCATGCACCTTTTTCTCAGTGATTACTGTTAGTTTTACTATGTAGCAGCATCAGCTGCAGAGAATTTCATGGCAGAGATTTTATGATATATATTAAATAGAATAAAAGAATAGAAACTTTCTGCTTGTCTAAATGGAACAGTCTAAATTTACCTAAAAACAAGAAAAAATAAACATCTTTTCTATACAGCACACACTGTATTTTGAGGTATAGGAAAAATTCATTTTTTAAAAAAGTAGTCAGGCTGGGCACGGTGGCTCACGCCTGTAATCCCAGCACTTTGGAGAGGCCGAGGGCGGCGGTCACGAGTCAGGAGATCGAGGACCATCCCTGGCATAACACGATGAAACCCCGTCTTTACTAAAAATACAGAAAATAGCCCGGGCGTGGTGGTGTGCGCCTGAGTTCCCAGGTACTGGAGGTGAAGGCAGGAGAATGGCGTGAACCCGGGAGGCGGAGCTTGCTGTGAGTCCGGATCGCGCCAGTGCATCCAGCCTGAGGACAAAGGAGGACTCCGTCTCAAAAAAAAAAAAAAAAAAAAAGTAGTCTAGATAATTTAGATATAACTTCAAAAAACAATGAAATCTTCCTTCTCACCCTCCCACATTTCAAGTTTTAAGAAAAAAAAATGGAAAAACAATAGCTTAACAGATTAAGCAATTTGACGGCGGCCGGCCAATAGGGTTACAGGCTGTCTTTAACAGACACGAATGCCTTTTGTCAGAATGATTTGGCAAATCCCAGTTTAAATCTAATAATAAAATACATGTTACTTTTAGAAGTATGTACATTTTAGTGTCCCAAATATGTTCATCGCAGTATAATTCTACTTTAAAAATTTTTACATTATTTAAGCAAAACTGAAAGACCAGAAACTTTTTAAAAAATAAATCCACCCACCTTTTTAAAAAAAGTCATACTTAACAAACAGAAAAAAAAAAAAACCCCCAGAGGTACAAAATTAAAACACGAGTAAGTACAAAAATAAAATAAAATAATAAAAAAAGCAAGCACAACAATAACACAGGGTTCCTCTGTTTTAACAACTGGAACCCATACTTCTTAGGACAAGCAAAAACTTTTATTCTACTCACTGAGTGCTTTGCTTGTATTATATACTATATATATATAGACAGGATTTGTCCCAGAGAATCCACAGGGACATCATGATTTACAAAGCCTGATATGTTATCATCTATCTGGAAACATTGTCTTTGTATTTATATCCCCCACTTATTTTTAAAGTGCTCTTGGGCATATACCTCTCTCCACCTGCAAAGGCTCACATGTTCAACAGTACCTAAATTGAAGGTTACCCTTCCAAAAAATAAACGAACATATCTACAGATAAATAAAAGCTTCTCAATACTGGTGGAAGCTCTACAGCTTGGAGAAGTAATTGTGATAAGAGAAATGACCTAAATGGCTGATATAAAGTTCAACAGACCTCCTGATTACACTTAAAAGTATGGAAGACCAAAATGCGTCATTCCATTTGGTGACAAACACGGTTGATATTTCCTAGAGATGGTTGAGAGGTATGTGCCTCAGAGACAAGAAAGGTGGGGAACACTTCTCCACCTTTCCACACAAAACAATATACAGCACTCCGGGTTTTAAGGGGCAGAGGGCAGCAGCCCTCTCCAACTGCACTTAGGAAGGCTGAGCTTACCTTGTGACAATAAGATCAGCTTTCTAATCTTTTGCTAAATCGATCACAAAAGAAAGCAAGAATAAGAGACAGAGAGAGAGAGAGAGAGAGAAAGAGAGAGAAAGAGAGAGAGAGAGAAAACAAATTCACATTCTAGACATCTGGTTTTGAAAAACGTAAACAATAAAATAGGGATTTAAAACGTTCTGATCACAAAATTATTTTCTGTCATAAGCGATCATCCCATATGCTGTCTTGATGATTTTCAGATCAGCTGTATAATCCAAAAATCATAAATCAAATTAAAATAAACCAAATTCACAGCATCATCATCATCCACAAATGAGTATTAAACAGATGCATGCAGTGTGTGGGTATGTGAATGATAAACAGAAGTTGTCCCCACGGTCCCTGCTATGACACAGTAATTTCCCGTTTCCTTGGTGTCAGATGCAGATGACTCCAAGTGCAGGTTGCTAAGCAAAGTGCAGGAAATGCCTACTGTGAGGTCTTTACTCTGACATGTGGGTACACCACCAGAGTTATTACAAGAATGTGGAAGTAGAGTTATGCTATGCGCTATTATTCTATTGATAAAACAATCTGCCAACTATATGCAGCCCACGAAATCCTATCCCTGCTCATTATTTTTAACACCCTCCCCCTTTCTTAATTTCACGAGCACACATTTTGCGATGACTGTAATCTAGAACTCTGTTGCTTCTCACACATCTGCAGTTACCACTTCCTAGGTTCACTGCTGAGAAAAATAGCAGCCAGACACACAGCAGTTGCACCAAGACACACTGAATAAGGAAGAATAAATTAACATTGAGAAAAGGACACACTGATCACCCAGATGGACACGTCTTCCCTAAGATGACTTGTGAAATTACACATCTCCACCAATATGTTACCAGGAAGAGATTTTCTCTTCATTTCTCACTTACAGCAGTAGAAATCTGTAATCTAATTAGACAATGTACCAGCCCTCAATATCTGTCAACAAAACGATGTGCAGAAATGTGTAGACCAGCTCTGGCACTCTGTTCAACAGTGTCCCTTTTCCGCTGTCAGCAGTACTGTTGGCCTCTGCTAATATAATTACATTGACTTTTATTCAATTAAGTGCCATCCCTCGCTTCAAAAAAAAAAAGCTACTTTATCAATTGATTCAGGTGTAATGCAATAATAAAGATGAACTCATGGCAGTGCATTAGCTCTGCTCTTCATAACTTCAGTACACGGGTTCATTCATGGTAGTCGATTTCCATTATGCGACCACAGTTCACGAGAATTGATTCTTTTATGTTCAATTCTTAATCCATTTCATTTTTGTTTAATAATCCTCCTAAATGCCATATGCAAAACACTTGAAGTGGAGATGGGAAGGATGGACTGAGGAAAGTCTGCTGTTCACTCTCATGATAGTGGCCTTGAAGATTTTCTCACAAACTCACACCAGTATTCCTAAGGTGGAAGGAAAGCATGAGAAGGAAAACAGACTAAAATTCTTTAGAGGGTACTGATCCTGCCCAAGAGGTTAGGGTTCAGTCTCCACAGAATGGACAAAAGACAGCACTTGATTTTAACAAAGACCTATTGTTGGACTCTTGAATCATTCAATCCAGACCATTAGCTGTCATAAAATACTGTCCTCATGAGATACAAAGACCTAGGGTTAATAGCAATTTGAGGACTATTACAAGTTTATCAGGATCAGCAAAACTGAAGAGGTGAAAAGAAAGGGAAGATGGAATAGACACAGAAAGAACTCTCTCCTACTGATAATCAGATGTAGAGAGAAGACCCTAAAATGGGAGGAAGGCCAGAGAGTGCTGGAAACCGGAGGGGGACTCCCTGGCAGAGGAAGCCATACTCAGTTGTATGCAACAACTGGAACAAAGAATCCAACAAGGAACCAATTTTGAGCTCTCCAGTGATAGAGATGGTTTTTCTAGAAACAGATTTAGTGTTCTGAATATTTATCTCTAGGAAAGAGGGAAGAATTATCATTAACAAAAATCTAGACTGTATTAGAACATCTTATATTCTATAAGAACATGAACAGCAGAAAGGTTTCTACTTGCTTTGATTTGAAAGGCAAGAAAGAAACATGCAAAGAAGTTCCTCTTACAGAAAAAAAATGACTGAAATGGAGAGAGAAAATGAGTTCATAGGTAGAAGGGATACGGATTTGGTCTTAGTAAGTGCAGTGGTAATCATTAAGGCAGTGGTCCAAACCTTAGCCCCAGATGTTCACTTTCAAGAACATAACTAAATTTTATTCAATATTATGTGTCCTGCACATGAAGTAGAATACTCTGTACAGAGGAGATACTTAAAAGTACATTGGTTTCCCTTCCATCAATAATATGCATGAGTCTTCAGGAAGTATTTCCCAAAATATACTGTAGAAGGGAAGAAAACAATGATCCCAAGGTAGGACTCATGTAACAGAATATCCAAGGAAAGGTGGTGGCGACACAACAAATGGTGATTCTGACACTATTAATAGCCTAATGTGTTATAAGGGAATGCCACAAAATTAGGACATGAAAAAGTCCTGTAACTTGGGCTATGCTTGGAATTACAAATGCTTCCCTTAAACCTCTGTAATCTTTCTATACTGTGAATTTACCAAAAGCTTCTTAAAGACCAAGATCACCTTTAAAAGCAAAAAGTTATAAAACCTTGGACTGGGGGGAGGGTGCTGCAGAACCAAACTTCTTTCTTCTTTGAAATGCTGAGTGGGAGTACTCTAACTGGACTAAAGTGGACTACCAGTCTTTTTCTGTTCCTTTGATGGAAACTTTACCATGCAACCACAAAAGACATGAAATTCATCAAATGTAGGCAAGTAAGTGCAAATGCCCTTCAGAGAGAAAGCAAGTCTTGCCTTGGACTTCTCTTTTCTCATCACATTAAGTTAGATTTAATGTGATGTCTGGTCCATAAAATTAAAACTAAAACAAAACACTATCTAGAGAAAGTGTTTTGAGGTTTTAAACTTGACTTTAAGATACAGGGAAGACGCGAAAAAGAAAACAAAAAACAAAAAACAAGTTGCATGACCAAATTAGAAAATAAGACTGTGGCAGTCAGAGACTGAATAATGAATCAAGCTATAGGTTGCACAAAGTGTCTTAATTCTTAATCAGATGTGAACCAGTCTAAACTTACTGAATTGAAACAAAACACTTGATAATTAATTAGAATGCCTCAAGTGAAAAATAATTGAGGCCCCACTTTGGATTAGTTTTTGCCTTTATTTTCCAGCTCAACTCTGCCGTTCAACACACACACATTCCCAAATTCTCAAATGATATTGTATAGAATGATCATAACATATACATAGCAGATACCATATGCATGCCTATTTGTTTGTATGTATGTGTCTACATACATGTATATGGGGAGAGGGGGAGAGAGAGAGATAAATTTATATCCAATCTGGGTAAGTCTAGATGCTAGGGTTAAGTATATTTTAGGACTACTGCGTCAACAATACTTTTGAGTAGAAATGTAAACCTGCTATCCAAATCCACAGAAATGAAAAATTAAAACTTCTGCCTCTCATTAGTTCTTTTCTTATCTGGATTGCTACAATACTATCTATTACACTTACCTCAAAATTTTGTATTATCATTTATTAATAATGAATGCTTATGGCTCTGTGCACAAAATGATACTTTTGACACTATACCTTTCTGTAAAATTAGTAGTTGTTCTACAGGTTATTATTTAAAGATTCTGTCCAAAAGATCTGAAAACCATCCCCTAGCTCAGGAAGAAAATTCAATGTGAAATTCTACTGGGTAACACTCAAAAAGCCCCAAACGTAAGGAAGTACATATTAAATGCAAGAAACAAAATCTAAGCAAATTCTTGCAAATTAAAAGTATGAAATTCAGTCATTTCAACCCCTTTCAATATAAAACAAATCATCCATACTGGTCACGCAGGCAGTTTCCTCTACATTCAAATTATTCACTTGAAGATAAGCTCCCACCAAACTCTTTAGGGGTTTAGCTAATTTACTGCACAGATACGGCACGTCTGTTGTAATAACAGGTAGGATGTATTGGGGTCGACCATTTATCAGAATTAGACTTCTTTTCTCAATTCACAGTGAATTATGCTGCCTACACGACTCCCCTCTCTCAGAGCCTGCCATCCCCGTATGGCCCCTAATGTGGCAGGCAAACAAAATTGACAGTCTCATCTTGTCAACAAGGGGCGATTCTCCTGAGAAGCCATTTAACTTTGCAGGGGAAGCAATGTATTAATGTGCTTGTCCCAGGAATGTTAATCATCTTCAAGCTTCCGATCTAGCTTTGACGTGAACGAAATCACCAAATTTGTTTATTAAATGAATCGTAATATGCTAATAAGAAAGCATGACATATATGGAAAAGCCAAACAGATGGTTTGTTTACTCCACTTTGCAACTTTATAAATGTTGTAACTCTGAAGACGTTAGTGAGAATTATTGGTTTGTTGGCAGAGGCAAACATGTCTTTCGCATACTAAATCTGGTGCTACAGTTAGAAAACAATTTGTCATTGCTGTGGAATGCATAAAAAATGTTAATGTAGGGATGGCATTTGGGAAGGCAGATTGGTAGATGGAAAATGTGTATGCTGGATGCTCAGGTTAAGTGTAGAATTGATATCCAGCAGCCCCGTTCCCTAACCATTTTACTTTTGAGTTGTATCTGACACATCGAAGCTTCTCAAGGGTGCTGATTATTCAATAGGTACCTGTTGTGCTGTAATGTGAGATGAGTGTTACACTGTGAACAGGATTATGTTTTCACAGCATTTGGAAGTGTTCTCAATCAGGCAGCTCATATGGTGCTCAGTTTACTACTATTGTTGGGTAAGAAAAAGCAAAGCCATGAGCCCTGGCATCTTTTAAGGACTCACTGAGAATAAATCTGAGCTTTAATTTTGAGTTTTATATTTACCCTGGACAAATTAACCCTCAAGCTTTCCATTCCTTGTTTCATATAGTCTGACTTATATAAAGATTTTAGAAGATATATTTCCAAAATAATAGGAGCTAATTTTTACAGGCATGTGCCACCACGCCCAACTATTTTTTTTTTTTTTTGGTCAGTATAGAAGGGTTTTGCTATGTTGGCCATGCTGGTCTTGAATTCCTGGTCTCAAGCAATCTGCTTGCCTTAGCCTTCCAAAGTGCTGGAATTACAGGCGTGAGCCACCACGCCCAGCCTAAAATGGTTAATTTATGATCTTCTTAAAATACAACATTCAGGATGCATGAGTTCCCCAAGGGAGGTGACAGTATTTTGTAGGACAATCAATATCATTATTTAGCTATGGCTTTATCTAGAATTCTGTGTTGAAAATGAAACTAATAAAGACACCTGAACAAGAAGAGTGAGCATAATCTAATTTACGACTTTGATTAAATGTCAAAACTACCAGCCAAAAAAATGAAAACTTCATTTAACCAACCAGCAATGCATGTATGCTACTAAATGTTTTAGTATTTAGAAACAGATGATTTTGTGAAGTTCTTTTACTTTTATTTGCACAGGCAGAGTCTGAAATGCAGGATTTTGTATTAAAGAAGTACTTATTCCCTCTTATGTTATTAACCACTCTCGACATCCTGGTCATAGAGATACATGTTGAGACTACCACTAATCTTGTGGGATTTCCTGGTGTATCACCACACAGCACTGAACTTTTTACCCAAGAAATGAGAGAGCAAAGTGATCTAAAGAAACCACTGAGTTCATCTTGCTGTCCAAGGATCACTTTGAAGCAAGAAAGCATTAGCAACTGTTCCAGCCTGGTGCTTATATCTCATTTGAAACATCTCATTCCTGACCAACAAAGAAAATTTCAATAAAGTACTTTTACTGATTTAACAACAGTGAGCTCCTGGGAATGTCAAAGTGCTAAGCCTTTTCCAAGGAGAGAAGAAATCAGCAGCTCAAATATAATTAACCTTCCATTCTCAATGCAAACTGCCACGCATAGGAGCTCTGCAGTCTATTAGTGAAGTTATAATGGCCAACAGGCAGAAGCAAAATTGGTCAAAAAGTTGGCTGCTGCTGTCATATTTTTGGAATTATGATTAATGGCACTAATAATGTGGATGATTACTGATATGTGTATCTCCAGCAGTTTATCATATTGCTTTGGCTGCCTACGTCCACAATAAACAGGATGCTATCATTTACCTCTTTATTGAAGGCAATCCTTCTCTTGAAGGAGCATATTCTAATTACTTCGTAATGTTTTATGTCTTAAACATTTTGCAGCTCTGGACCTTGCTAACTGCTTCGTGTCTACCATTGATTAATTACTGAATGTTTAATCAAAATTTAGAAACTAATGTAGTCATTTATGAGCACACTGCAGTGCCAAAGTAGTTAGGCTTTGCTCCCAAGTTTGGAGAGTGTTGGGTTCAAAATCAAATCCCAGTCATGTAGGAGGATCCAAGAATTTCACCTTGGGTGCTCTGAAGTTGCCAATTCCATCTCCGCTGATGAATGGAAGGTAATCTAACTACAGGGTAAACAGCATCTTTACCTACCCTGTCTTCACTGGATTTCCCTTTCCTCTTTCCTCAGTTCCCTGATCAACCGAGCACCACTGTTAGCTGTTGCTGAGAACAAGAAAGACCTCGTGAATACCCATCATGAGAATATAGTTTTGAAGTGGTTAAACAAGTGAAAAATAATTTGCTGGGACAAATACATAAGTTTTTTTTAATGTGGATTTTTTATGGTACTGTCATACAACCATTCACCGTTGAAGTTAAGTGTTTTTTTAATACCATTACTGAACTGCTGAAATGGATGCTAATATAGCTTGGAGTGCTAATGTCAAGTCCTGGTAATAAAAAAGACAGACTGCTGAATGAAATAATTTCAAGTAAAAAATAGAACAAAAGTGCTCTCTCTCTTGCTCTCCACTTTTATTGAATTGGGACTGACTGAGCCAATTGCTTTAGAAGTCTGTAAAACACAATTACGAGTGAGTGAACTGACCCACCAGTGCCCCCTCAGTGACAGAGCAGACTAAAAAGGCAGCAGAGTTAGAGCGGCTCCCCTCCGCTGGCCATCAGACCTACAAGGCTACCAGCTGCAGTTCTGTTGTTCTTGGTGCCCAAATGGGTCTCATTTTACTTACGAAATCTTATTTCCCATCAATGTGATAAAGTTACTTCATACATCACTCTCTAAGATGTAGATGTCTCTTCTGGCAATTAAGAATGATCTGTCTTTTGATATTCTTATTTATGTGGATGTTTATGTATAAACACACATATACATTATGTGGATGAATTTAGATTAGAACATTAGCACAATTTTTGAATGGCTGGTAATAATTCAGATTGATATATGCAACAGCAATATTGAGGCACCGTTTACATATATTCTGTTAGAAACACTTGTCTTTTTTTTCTTTCCTAAGGTAAAGTCAAAATTAGAGCAAGCAACAAAAAGAATTAAACTAGGAGTGGGTAACATTTTCCCCCCTAGTTAATAAACTAAGTAGTAAACTCTACAAAGTACTAGAGTTAGGATCACTAACACTTTAGGCATAACAGCTTTTTACCAGGAATTTACAACTCCTGTTTTAATTCAAGCAGCTTGCATTAGGACATAAAATCTAGGTATATTTTAAAAGTGTAGTTTTATGTGAAATAACTGAAGAAAACTGTCCTTTCCTAAAAGTATTCTTTCTTCCTTGTCTCAGCTTGCCTGCCTCTCCCTCACACACGTATCTTGGCACTCAAGAATCAAAGTTACCAAATTCCTCTTTTATGACATTGCAATTTTTTGGCAAGGACAAGCTTCTTTCCAATTCTGCCACATTCATTTATTTGAAGCTTGTGGGAGTCTTCTGGCAAGCACATTATTTCTGAGAAGGCTTTAAAAAAAGAAAAAAAAAATGCTTCATTGCTAAACCTTCATTATGAAATTTAGGCAAAGAAGGTATCCCTTCCTCTTAGTACAACCACGAATGATCACTTACAGCAGAAGGGTTGACAGCAGCCTTTCACCTAAGACAAAACTGAACTTACCCGAGTTATACAAGTGAATGTTAATGTACATGTACGGTCTTACCACCCTCTTCTGGGTAGAAAACAGCCTATGTGTTTTAAAAACAGAAGATGGGCTACAAAAATGAGCCTCTCAAAGAAATGGTTAAATATAAGAAAGATTCACAACAATAAAGTCTGTGAGAAGGTCAGATAGACTCTGAGGGAGGTGGAAATCAGGAAGACCCTTTCAAAGTGGTCTCATCATGAAAAATACCACTGGTGCAATCAATATGTGCATTCTGCTCAGATATTTTGGCCTGAATTTTCAAGATAATGCTGGCAAGAACAGTAGATTGTTCCTTTATGAGGAAGGTAAAAATAAGAGCTATATAGAAGCATTATATATGTGCAACAGAAGTTATAATTCCACAAGAGACTTAATGTTAACTCCCATCAATAGAAATTTGTAAAAATCTCTTTGCATCATGAAAAGGAAATCATTCATCAGCCATGAAGCTCTGTGGTCTATTTGGTACACAGTTCTGAAGACGGGGGAAATGACTGGTGTGGTTCTTGAAGTGGAGGAGTGAAAGGTCAGCAGAGGCTTAAATGAGCTTGTCTTGCATCCAGCTGGGCCAGCAGGAGGTCATTAGGAAGATCCGAGGCTCACTTTAGGCTTGACAGAGTCTCTCTCCATGATACAAGGAGACCGTTTTGCTCACTGCTCTTCTCCCAGTATCTAAAAAGAACCCCAGGGACAGGAATGACACTGAAGTTTATCTTACTACCAAAGTTTTGCTTGAGGAGGGCACAACTAGCAATTACTCAGAGGGGGATTTATTTTGTGTTTGCTTCTGATGGAAAGTAATGGAGATAAGTACAAAAGGTTTATTGATCTGGCTCTATTGTGAAACCAAATAGAGTAGCAGGGGAAAAAAAAACAACTCTTCCTTAACATTTAGAAGTCAGAGGACCTGCACAACTTCACGTTATAAGAGAATTTTAGAAATGGAGACTTGTAGTTTGATTGGCAATGAAATGAAACAGCTAATGCTTTAAAATGTTCTCCTCTTTTACTTGGAGGGGATTACCACATCGTATTTGACAGCTAATTATATTAGGGCAAATATACTAATAGTTATCCTGAATTGGTGCTAAGTGGTTCATTTCTTAGAGGTATTACCTGGTGAAATCATGTGTATTTACTGAAAAGCCCTCCCTAGAAAAAGTTCTGTATAAGTTTCCAAACATAGAGAATCATGGAAAACATGGATGTTGCTATGCTGAGAAGGTGGTAACAGGAGGTAGGTAACATGTTCTCGCATCTTCACCTCTGCTGTTAATGTATGCAGTGGCTCATCAGAGGTAGCTCATGTTAATTTATTTCTGCATACCTGTACAGGGCTGGAAGTCAGGTAATCAGACCAGCTAAAACCATACATTTCTGCTTTTTAGCTACAGCTACCCAGAGGCCTATAGAGGAACAAATTTAGTTCTGGAGACATCAGCAGGTTTTAATAAACCAAATACACATGTCTTCCTCCATAGGAATAGAGAAGTTTCCACGTTTAGATGTGGACTGATTAAACTAGCAATCAAATGGAAGGTTCACATGTGACACCAATGGTTGCCTCATATTTATTTATAAATCACCCTCAGCAAATATAATTTGGTCTTTAAATTTATTCATAGGGCTAAATCATCTTTCTACAGCTTGAAGATCAAACATATATGCTTACCTTTCTGATAAAATTTAAGACAAACCTTGACAACTAGCAGCTACTACTCTGAGAAGAAAGGAACAAAGATGGTAAAACTCAAGTAGGATGAAACAGAGACAATGACTTCTTACTATACAGGTCATCTAGTTGCTGAGTACAAAGTCTTCATTTTAGATGGGATTTTAGAACTGCCAATCATTAAGACAAATATGAATAGATTTTAACCTATGAGCAAATGATAAGGAATATTAGGAAAGAGAACAGAGGGTATTTGTTATTTTTCTTCCTGAATAGAAACCAAATTAACTTATAAGTAGGCTCCCCTTCAAAATGAGTGACCTATGCCACTCAGGTCCTGGGGATCAAAAATCAAGTCAGAATACGAGAAAGGATGAAAGGTCAACTACACCCAGCTAATTCTGACTATCAGGCTCTCTTCAAGAGAATTTCCTGTATGAAGGCGGCAGGTTCCAGGCCAGTTAGAATTTCCTCTTCCTAGGAAAGATTTCATATGTATACTTCATAATGGAGGGGCAGCCTCCTGTTCCTTAACAGAACAGCAGCTCAGCAGCAGACAGATCAAGGGATAAACAAGAAGGAGGAAAGGGTCTTTAGAGACCTCAAAATCGAACACTACACTTTGTTATCAGGATATACTTGAAGACTTTAGCAGTCACCTTAAAGCAGCAGTCCCCAAACTTTTTGGTAACCAGGGACCAGTTCATGGAAGACAATTTTTCCACAGACGTGAGTGGGGGGTATAGTTTTGGGATGATTCAATGATTCAGGCACATTACATTTATCATTAGATTCTCTTAAGGAGTGTGCAACCTAGATCCTTCACGTGCATATTTCACAATAGGGTTTGCACTCCTGTGAGAATCTAATGCCAGCACTGATCTGACAGGAGGTGGAGCTCAGGCAGTCATGCTCGCCCGCCCACTACTCACCTCCTGCTGTGCAGCCTGGTTCCTAACAGGCTATGGACAAGTACTAGTCTGCAGCCGCGGGGTTCGGGACCCCTGCTTTAGAGCATCAGAGTTGTCTACAGAGAAAATTATTTACATTTCACTTCTATCACTCAGAATAAAAATTATTCTAACAGCTACCTAGTTACAAAGATGAATCACACTTTGTGTGTATTAGCTTGCTCTCTGTCCATGTGGAATGGTCCTCTTGGCTTCTGAATTTGTTAAACACACACTCATTTACAACTATATAGAAAAGAATAGATTCGACGCTGTTGCTTGGAATCTTTAGCCCTAACAAATCTTGCATGTGTCTCTTCCCTTCCTCTGTGTCACTTTACACAAACAGCATTGTTGCTTTTAAAAAATCTTCAACTTGATCTTATAAAATCTAGAAGGATCACCAACAAAGGACCTGGTAATCTTTGCTAATTAACTGCCAAACCTAAAATGTAGTATTTAACATCTTTCTACTTCCCATCTTACTAACATGCCTATCTGGAGACCAAAAATGCGACTACCTCATGTATAACCACTTTGGAAGAAGCCCAGGCAGACCTGTGTAAAACTCCTCCAAGGTGTTCGAATCATGAAGAAGTCTGCTTTTATAAACAGAAGGAAGAGGGCAATTCTGTTAGCTTTATGACAGGAATCTCAGAAACCCTATAGCCCTGCACACTTCAGCCCCCACTCAAAATCCCCTCTAATGCTTTATTTGCTCAAGGAAGACATTGTGGAGTCAAGGATGGATGAAACTGAGACTCTGGGGAGAGGAAAGAAATGGGTCTGAGGACAGCAGGATTAAAGACAAAGGAGGGTTTCTGTTTGAGAAGGTCTGTTGGCTCAAGAAAAAGGTAAGAAAACTTGTCTTAGCTTCACAGCAAATTAAAAAAGAAAAAATAGGGAGACAAACTTCCTGGGGTTCTTGTGACTAATAAAGTAAAAGTGAAGAGACAGGAGAAGGTAAGTCTAAGAGACAGATCAGAAATGTCATCCAAGAGGCTTTGTGAATAACGAGATTAAATCACAGGTTGACATTCATTGACGAAATGATAATAAAAGGCTGAAACAGGAATACAATTATGTTTCACAGTTCACTCTGCTGAGATGCAGGAAGAGGCAGGCACCCCAATGGCATCACTGGTTATTTGGTGTAGCTAAACTCATAACATTATGTTAATTCAAGTCACAGACTCAAACAAGATGAAAACTTTTCTTAAGAAAATATAATATCAAAATTAAAGTTATCAGAACTTGTGTGTTTATAACCTAGGATCAAAAGAGTTGTGTATTGTTAAAAGCAAAATTTCAAGTAAGAATTTAAAAGTTTCTATTCTACAATTTTTTGCAATCTACTTTTCCATTTATCTTATGTGATAAAGCTCCAAAGTGAAAAAGATTGGACATACTGTGATTTCAGCCAAATGAAATGTATCAACTGTCTTCTGAAGCTTGCTATCTTCTGCGTGACTGAACACCCTGGGAGCACATCTGTACTCTTCTTTCCACCTAGAATATCCTCATCATCCTAGATGTGGGTCTAAACTTATATATGGTTAGTCACGCACTACAATCCTGATAGCTACAATAAAAAATGAAGATTGAAGTATTTTCCTGCTATCAATAAATGTTTTTCCTCAGACAAACCAATAAGCAGTACCTCAACAGTACCTCCTTATGTGTGAAGACATAAACATATGAGCACTTGCGTTTTCTAGGAATTTTACATAAATGAAGGCTTCAAACGTTGGGTGTGTAGCCTTTTGGTCTCACAGCTATTTATTCCAGTGCTATGACTTGCAATATTTTCAGCAAACCAACTAAAACTGTGACAGGAATTCATGCAATTAAGATTAAATTTTGGCTTGTCTTCAAACACTCCATTTCCATAAATATTTTATGCAGGTTTTGAGTCTTTTTTTGTTTAAAAAAATGCAATGCATTAACCTCATTATTAGTAGTGTACTATCTCAAATTTAAAAGAATGAGTATTGCTCACAACTTGGGGGAGGTTGGGTACAGTATTTTATTATTCAAAATATAGCCATCTTATCTGATGTATTCTGGGACTGTCAATGATACCTTGGAACTGAAATAACATGACTATAAACTACTTTTACAGAACAAAGTAAATGGGGGTGGGAAAATCATTAAAAAATGGTTTCTCCTCAAAGCATGTTTTGGGTTGTATAAGAAAGTTACTTATTTTTCTTAAAGATTTTGCTTTTCAAAGATTGGCCCCCTTTTATTTCAGTAGAAAGATAAAAAATATTCTTCAAACTTTTATTTAAAAAAGGACTGATTTCCAAATATGAAGACAAAACAGAATATTCCAGAGATAGGACACTACTTTTCAGTGGTATGTTTAATGTTACTTTGCCAAAGAACTCTACGCAATTGACAAGCACTAGAATTACTGCTTACTAGTGGTGGCTCTGTAGAAACTTTCTAGTTAATTTAATGTGTTTCTTCCATTGATTTCCACTATGTTATAAAATTTTCTCTAAAATATTTTTAAAAGACAATGTAGAACCAAAAACCACACCTGATATAATGGTTGAAGAACTAAACTAGACTGTGACCCAAGTCAGGCTGGTGGTGTATTATGTAAATGATCTGCTCACAAGCTTATCTCAACAAATGCAGGATAACCGGACTATCCTGCCACTGACCACCTTGACACATTCCATTTATATTACATTTTCTTGAGGATTAATAAAGAACTTTGTAGGTTTAGGACCAGCTGCTTCTGTTTAAGCCCAACTGTTTCAGAGCTGCAACTACATAGCAAGAGTGTGATGTCATCTGAAGGCTGGACATAATACATTCGTGCTGGTCCTCAAAGTATATGCACACCTCCCCTTCTGTGAATAATCCCCATGGTAGACTATAGTTTAGAGATGTGCTCAAAGCCATTATGAAGTTAAGATAAAGAAACCCACACCACCATACCATTTTCCCACATCAACAACTACATCTGTCCCATTTCCTTCTGATATTTTCATGACTCTTAAAGAATTCAAGGACACTAAATACTCATGGAAGGAATGATAACATTACTGGTTATACCTACGGAGATGCAGGCTGTCTCGATGTCCTGGACCTATGGTTCTTTCCATCCGTAAATTTCTGTTTCTATATTGGATAAATATGTGTGTATGAAGATAATATATTGATTTAATCAAAAAGCCACATGGCAAAGCAGAAATATAAATATATAAATATATATATAACGGAAGCTGCGGCTTCTAAGTGAAGGTTCACGGGGAAGCAGGGAACCGTGTACATAGTTAACTTATTCACACCTAGATGCATGAAAACACATACACACACATATACACAGAGCACAGAGAAAAATGGCGTGCATTACGGGTAAGATGGCACATGATTCTGCATGCTTAATCATCACAAGCACCAACTGCAACAATCCTTCATGAGCATGGCAGTCTAGTTATCACGTGATCACTGTGGACAATCTTTACAGTGCATCAAAAACATCTAAGTTGGATTTCTTTTAGTGTGAAGTCCAACATGACTGAAAACTGGCACCCTCCACCCCCAGCAGGAGCAGCCAATGGAGATTTACTGACCTGTCTCTGCTTCGGCGAGAGGGGAATGCAGCATTGCAACCAGCCACTGTGCAGACGTGCATCTCTTTCAAGTGAACATTCCTGTAGTGAAGTTTCACACTGTAGGAGCTTTTGAAACTCTTCTTGCACACATAACATATTTTGGGGTCTGGGCTAGAACACAGGTCACCTTCTGGGGAGAACTTTTGAGGGCTGCCATAATTCAGAGACGATGTAAAGCTCTCATGCAGGGCGGCCATGCTGGCACCCCCACCGTTGTACAGTCCATACTGGCTCATGTAAAACATGTCATAAGTGGGGTCTGTAAATTCTTCCTTCACCTTGATGATGTCCTGGTGAGAGGGCTCACTGTGGTTCTCATCAGGCCTCTCACTATTCATCAGGACTTTTTCACTCACTTCGCTGTGAATGTGCTCATCCCCTTCCATGGATTCCTCGCCCAGTTTGGGCTCCGAAGACTCAGACTCGTTCTCATAGTCCCGCTCAGGCTCTTGGTCTTCAGAAGTCATGCTGTCGGCCCTCCTTATTTCAGTCCTTGAAATGCACCGGGTCCTGTTATGCTTAGAAAAGTCCTTCACAGACATGCCTGGGCTCATCTCCTCTTGGGAGTGACAATGATTGTCATGGCTCATGTCATTGACCACAGCTCCACCATCATTGGGGTCATCATCTTCATCATCAAACTCATCGGCGGTATCAATAATTTCCTTCTCAATCTTCACAGGCATGCTTGACTTCCTGGGCTTTTTCTTGGGTGCCAGGTCAGCAGTGGGCTCATGGGTGGCCATCATCACTGCTGGCACTACTGGCTCAGAGGGTGGCGGGGGGTGCTGCTCTATGGTACCGCTGGTTGGAATGATGGGACTGGTTGGGAGGGAGGTTGGAGGACTCACCATTTCCCCTGGAGTGAGTAAACTTCTATAAAATGGAGGAACTGGTTGTACAGTCTTTAGCCCAGAAAACACCAGCTGGCTAGGGAGAGGATTTTGCAAGACAGGGTCTAGAGGGGGAGTGGTAAAACCCATTGGGGGCCGGCCAGGGCTTGTGAGTGCCAGATTTGATTTTGTACTTGCTATGACAGGGGTGGCAGCTCCTGAGGTGGCCCGAATTAAATCTTTATCTCGGTTATTCCTTAGCATAGGCATGTGAAGGCGAGGATTGGGGTTTGCACTGTGGCGATTACGACTTCGGAGGGAGCTAAAGACCATGTTGCAACCTTCAATGGTGCATCGATGTTTGATCTTCAGGTGAACAGCATTGTAATGAATTTTGAGAGTACCTTTGTCATAGAATGTCTTCCCACATGCATTACAGAACACTCTTCCCTTCCTAGAGGCTGACCCCATCCTTCTCATCCGATGAATCCGGAATGAGCTTTTTGGGTGATCAGTTTTAGTTAAATCACTGACTGGGGCAGAATTCTGAATGGGAGAGACACAGGCTGGCTCGGTTTTGGGCTCCACATTAGTAATGCTGGTCAGGGCATTTCTATTGGGTGTTTGATCATTCTTATAAGGTGTGGGAGAAACTTCGGATTCACTGCTCTCATTATATTCATTCTGAGTTGAAAGGCTGGGTTCCCGCAGCCTCAACCCTGGTTGCTCTAACAGTAGCCCATTTGGAGGCAACCCTAGCAGTGGCGCTGAGACAGGGTTTATGTACTGGAATGGAAGGAGAAATGCAAGGCTGTTTGGGATGTTTTCGAAGTGATGAATGCTGGAAGGATTGCTATTCTCTAAGTGAGCAAGGAGGCTGGGACTCCTGGTGCGATTATTGCTCTCAATGAAAGTCCTTATATCTGAGTCTGTCTTTGAAGATGGTACAGCCACGGCCTGCCCTTCTTTCTCCTGAATTGCCATCAGCTCCACAATGGATTTGGTTTCTCCAAACCGCAGAAACTGCTGAAGGGTGATGATTTCCTCTTCTCGAGACATGATGGCCCAGCGGTCCAGCANTTGCTTTTCAAAGATTGGCCCCCTTTTATTTCAGTAGAAAGATAAAAAATATTCTTCAAACTTTTATTTAAAAAAGGACTGATTTCCAAATATGAAGACAAAACAGAATATTCCAGAGATAGGACACTACTTTTCAGTGGTATGTTTAATGTTACTTTGCCAAAGAACTCTACGCAATTGACAAGCACTAGAATTACTGCTTACTAGTGGTGGCTCTGTAGAAACTTTCTAGTTAATTTAATGTGTTTCTTCCATTGATTTCCACTATGTTATAAAATTTTCTCTAAAATATTTTAAAAGACAATGTAGAACCAAAACCACACCTGATATAATGGTTGAAGAACTAAACTAGACTGTGACCCAAGTCAGGCTGGTGGTGTATTATGTAAATGATCTGCTCACAAGCTTATCTCAACAAATGCAGGATAACCGGACTATCCTGCCACTGACCACCTTGACACATTCCATTTATATTACATTTTCTTGAGGATTAATAAAGAACTTTGTAGGTTTAGGACCAGCTGCTTCTGTTTAAGCCCAACTGTTTCAGAGCTGCAACTACATAGCAAGAGTGTGATGTCATCTGAAGGCTGGACATAATACATTCGTGCTGGTCCTCAAAGTATATGCACACCTCCCCTTCTGTGAATAATCCCCATGGTAGACTATAGTTTAGAGATGTGCTCAAAGCCATTATGAAGTTAAGATAAAGAAACCCACACCACCATACCATTTTCCCACATCAACAACTACATCTGTCCCATTTCCTTCTGATATTTTCATGACTCTTAAAGAATTCAAGGACACTAAATACTCATGGAAGGAATGATAACATTACTGGTTATACCTACGGAGATGCAGGCTGTCTCGATGTCCTGGACCTATGGTTCTTTCCATCCGTAAATTTCTGTTTCTATATTGGATAAATATGTGTGTATGAAGATAATATATTGATTTAATCAAAAGCCACATGGCAAAGCAGAAATATAAATATATAAATATATATATAACGGAAGCTGCGGCTTCTAAGTGAAGGTTCACGGGGAAGCAGGGAACCGTGTACATAGTTAACTTATTCACACCTAGATGCATGAAAACACATACACACACATATACACAGAGCACAGAGAAAATGGCGTGCATTACGGGTAAGATGGCACATGATTCTGCATGCTTAATCATCACAAGCACCAACTGCAACAATCCTTCATGAGCATGGCAGTCTAGTTATCACGTGATCACTGTGGACAATCTTTACAGTGCATCAAAACATCTAAGTTGGATTTCTTTTAGTGTGAAGTCCAACATGACTGAAAACTGGCACCCTCCACCCCAGCAGGAGCAGCCAATGGAGATTTACTGACCTGTCTCTGCTTCGGCGAGAGGGGAATGCAGCATTGCAACCAGCCACTGTGCAGACGTGCATCTCTTTCAAGTGAACATTCCTGTAGTGAAGTTTCACACTGTAGGAGCTTTTGAAACTCTTCTTGCACACATAACATATTTTGGGGTCTGGGCTAGAACACAGGTCACCTTCTGGGGAGAACTTTTGAGGGCTGCCATAATTCAGAGACGATGTAAAGCTCTCATGCAGGGCGGCCATGCTGGCACCCCACCGTTGTACAGTCCATACTGGCTCATGTAAAACATGTCATAAGTGGGGTCTGTAAATTCTTCCTTCACCTTGATGATGTCCTGGTGAGAGGGCTCACTGTGGTTCTCATCAGGCCTCTCACTATTCATCAGGACTTTTCACTCACTTCGCTGTGAATGTGCTCATCCCCTTCCATGGATTCCTCGCCCAGTTTGGGCTCCGAAGACTCAGACTCGTTCTCATAGTCCCGCTCAGGCTCTTGGTCTTCAGAAGTCATGCTGTCGGCCCTCCTTATTTCAGTCCTTGAAATGCACCGGGTCCTGTTATGCTTAGAAAAGTCCTTCACAGACATGCCTGGGCTCATCTCCTCTTGGGAGTGACAATGATTGTCATGGCTCATGTCATTGACCACAGCTCCACCATCATTGGGGTCATCATCTTCATCATCAAACTCATCGGCGGTATCAATAATTTCCTTCTCAATCTTCACAGGCATGCTTGACTTCCTGGGCTTTTCTTGGGTGCCAGGTCAGCAGTGGGCTCATGGGTGGCCATCATCACTGCTGGCACTACTGGCTCAGAGGGTGGCGGGGGGTGCTGCTCTATGGTACCGCTGGTTGGAATGATGGGACTGGTTGGGAGGGAGGTTGGAGGACTCACCATTTCCCCTGGAGTGAGTAAACTTCTATAAAATGGAGGAACTGGTTGTACAGTCTTTAGCCCAGAAAACACCAGCTGGCTAGGGAGAGGATTTTGCAAGACAGGGTCTAGAGGGGAGTGGTAAAACCCATTGGGGCCGGCCAGGGCTTGTGAGTGCCAGATTTGATTTTGTACTTGCTATGACAGGGGTGGCAGCTCCTGAGGTGGCCCGAATTAAATCTTTATCTCGGTTATTCCTTAGCATAGGCATGTGAAGGCGAGGATTGGGGTTTGCACTGTGGCGATTACGACTTCGGAGGGAGCTAAAGACCATGTTGCAACCTTCAATGGTGCATCGATGTTTGATCTTCAGGTGAACAGCATTGTAATGAATTTTGAGAGTACCTTTGTCATAGAATGTCTTCCCACATGCATTACAGAACACTCTTCCCTTCCTAGAGGCTGACCCCATCCTTCTCATCCGATGAATCCGGAATGAGCTTTTGGGTGATCAGTTTTAGTTAAATCACTGACTGGGGCAGAATTCTGAATGGGAGAGACACAGGCTGGCTCGGTTTTGGGCTCCACATTAGTAATGCTGGTCAGGGCATTTCTATTGGGTGTTTGATCATTCTTATAAGGTGTGGGAGAAACTTCGGATTCACTGCTCTCATTATATTCATTCTGAGTTGAAAGGCTGGGTTCCCGCAGCCTCAACCCTGGTTGCTCTAACAGTAGCCCATTTGGAGGCAACCCTAGCAGTGGCGCTGAGACAGGGTTTATGTACTGGAATGGAAGGAGAAATGCAAGGCTGTTTGGGATGTTTTCGAAGTGATGAATGCTGGAAGGATTGCTATTCTCTAAGTGAGCAAGGAGGCTGGGACTCCTGGTGCGATTATTGCTCTCAATGAAAGTCCTTATATCTGAGTCTGTCTTTGAAGATGGTACAGCCACGGCCTGCCCTTCTTTCTCCTGAATTGCCATCAGCTCCACAATGGATTTGGTTTCTCCAAACCGCAGAAACTGCTGAAGGGTGATGATTTCCTCTTCTCGAGACATGATGGCCCAGCGGTCCAGCACCTTGCCAGCAGCATCCTAGAGGCCACATCAAAGAAACAACAAAGACAAACACAAAAACTTATTGATTGTGCATAATTATTCAATGCAACTGAAGGTGCTCTGTGTGCTCATAAAACACCGAGAGCAAGAGCAGAAAACAACATGCAAGCACTGTTAATAAAAGTCAACCCACAAAGCAAACTTTTCTGCCATGCAAATGTAGTAATTAGAGTCACAGTTAGAGAAACAGATTGAGTTTAATAATGTCAAAGCAAACAAAATGTAGACCACTGGGGCTCTGTGATCTAAAATGCCTTCAGTACTGCTTTTTTTTTTTTTAACAACAATGATCTATATACTATGCAACTATTTAGCATATATTAGTATAACATGTGAACTCCTGCTGTGAAATCCAACATAAATGAAAAAAATGTTACCTTAGTCCTTATTAAATAGTGATACTATAGGAAGGAATTAAGTACATTTTGTGAAATTTACTTCTTCAACATAAGCAGACATGACACTGGATTCAATGATGAAAATTCCTTTAAGTAGGAGTTATGTGAATTTCTGAATCAAAAAGATGAATAAAGTAGCATTACCCCTCATATCTTCTTGTTACTAAAACTGTATCGATTTTTTGTGGAATGGCTATATTTTATGTATCATTTAATAGCAGGCAAATTTGATAAGGAAGGAGTAAGAAAACATCACTCATAAAAGGTAATTGTACTTTTCCTGAAAATTGGTTGTAATCCTATGACTCAAAGTTTGAGTTAGACTTAATGTATTTGACTTTTTATGATCTTGTTATAAATGACAGTCATAGATATCTAAAAAGTAAACATGTGATGGATTTAGATAGAATAAATGTGTAAAAAGTTGTCTCTCAGCATCCTCCTCTGATAGCAAAGGGAGTCCACAGAGAATACACATCAGTAATCACCAGACTATGTGTTGTTAAATATACATTAAAAAGCATTTCACACTTTCATTTTTGCTAGTAACTATGAGACTGGCCTGGAGGTAGGACTTTAAAATCCTGCAATGTAATGTCAGGCAATCCATTTCAGCATGGATTGAGAGAAATCTATTCAAACACTTAAATAATGACTCCATCACTTTCTAGGGCACCATTTCTTCCCATTGGGACAGCACACTTTACATCCCTCTGTGAATGACACTTGCCCCAACCCTGATCATAAATTTAAGAAAGCATAGTATCTTCTTAAAAACAAAATGACAAGATACTTATTAATTACAAAGGGAAAATCATAACATTATCATGGAAAAACCTAACAGACCCTACCTTAAAAGGGTGATCGAATTTACCACCGTGAGTGGAAATCACGCCATCATGTACCGCTCGTTAGGACACACTAAGAAGGGCACAACATCACTTTTGTGGCATTCTTCTAATGATACCGTTTGGCTGTGTCCCCACCCAAATCTCATCTTGAATTGTAGCTCCCATAATCCCCAAATGTCATGGGAGGGAGCCGGTGGAAGTTAGCTGAATCATGGGGGTGAGTCTTTCCCATGCTGTTCTTATGACAGTGAATAAGTCTCATGAGATCTAATGGTTTTATAAAGGTTTTATAAAGTTCCCTGCACATACTCTTGCCTGCTGCCATGTAAGATGTGACTTTGCTCCTCCTTTGCCTTCCACCATGACTGTGGGGCCTACCTAGCCATGTGGAAATGTGAGTCCATTAAAACTCTTCCTTTAATGGACAAACACACTGTAAAAACTTCACAACCTCAAGTCAATCATCAGAAGTCATCAGGCAAACCAAAATTGAGGGGCATTCTACAAAACAGTAGATGGTACTCTTCAAAGTGTAAAGTTCGGGAAAGATTTATTAAAAATAAAGAATGGTTCCAGATTAGAGGGGACTAATCAAATATAGTTGTGTGATTCCAGACCAGAAAAAAGACATTAGTGGGAAAATTAGCAACAATGGAATAAAGTCTCTAGATTAGTTAGTAGTATTATACCCATCTGAATTTTCCAGTTTCAGTCACTGTGCTTTGATTATGTAGAATGTTACACTAGAGGAAGCATGATTAGAGGCATAAGGGATCTGTACTGCTTTTGCAAGGGAAAAGTCTCTCCTCAACCTGTGGACATAAAATTCTCTCTGAAACACTGCCCTATGGTCTGAATCATCACAGCTAGTTTGATTAAGTGGGTATTTGTCATTTACTTGAATTACTTTTTTTAAAAAGCCCTGATACATTATGTGCCTCGCTTTGTAAGGCTCACTCCTAGCATCCTACCATTTTACATAAAGAATATGTATGAGTACGTGCATGTGGGTGTCCACTCCTATGAAAACTGTCAAACACATAAGGGTGCAGGTATATGGCAACCCCAGATGATCCTGAAGTCCTGCCATCAGCATTTTCAAAACCTCACTCATAGCAGTTGGTATCGTTCACATCCTACTTTTGGAACAGGGGTAACATGGAAGAATGTTGGTGCTATAGGTAAATAGAGAAATAATTTGTGATTTTTAATAGATTACCTCATTTGACCCCTATCATAACTTCCAGAGCTCAGAGAACAGATGAGAAATCAGGAGAGAAGAAAGCTAAGATAGGTTGTTAAGGTTGCCAAGATACTAATTTGAGGCCTAGGAGTTGAACATAAAAATTCTGACTCTAAGTTCAGAATGTGTCCACAGTACTCAGTGGCTATCATTCCATGATGCCATTTCCCAGGTAAGCCCATTGAGTTTGTGGTAGTAAAGAGCAGGACTTCTGAGGAAGTCTTTCTCTAGAATGCTATAATGTCCTCTTCTGTACCATCTTTCTTGTACCATCAAATCTACTCTCTTGAGTGTTCTTTTACAGAGCCTTTCACTGCGGATTAATTTCTCAGGCTGAGCCCCAATCTGAGCAATGTACAGTCATATCTTCTCCAGGTTCTTTCAAGGTAGCCTGTAACTAAATCTACATGTCAATGAAGTACTTACACAATTGACAGCCTCTGGTATTAAAATGCACCTCAGAAACCACAGCAACTGAGCAGTCCCACCTGAGGCATCTCATTTCCATCACCCTTCTGTCTTCTTTCTCCCAACAGTACAGAGCAGTCCCATATGGTTTCTCCTGGCCCGCCACAATGCCCGTTACTATTTCTAAAACTACTGCCTTTTAGACTGTCTTCTAGCACTCAGTTGTTGTCTCTGCTAAAATGGAGTCTGTTACATTAAACCACTTGCTTCTGGTGAAAGAGATCCAGGTAAGTATGATTTAGAACTCTGATAGTTCCTGAATCATAAAAGAGAAGCTTCATTTACAGTGGTAATAGAAGCAGCAATTTATACTTACACAGATAAACAACAAAGCATATTTGCAAACAAATATACTTAAGAACGGGACACACAGCTCCATAATACCAAACTAGAGTCCCCTTGATAGTGCCATAGGTGTCCTTTCCAAATAAGTCATCATTGGCTGGGTGTTGTGGTTCATGCCTGTAATCCTGACATTGAGGAAGGCCAATGTGGGAAGATGGCTTAAGCCCGAGGCAACATGGCAAGACCCTGGCTCTACAAAAATTAAAAAACTAGCCAAGTGTGCTGGTCCGTGCCTATAGTCCTAGCTAGTTGGGACTTTGAGGTAGAAGGACTCCTTGAACCCAGGAGGTTGAAGCTGCAGTGAACCATGATAGTGCCACTGCACTCCAGCCTGAGCAACAGAGCAAGAGTCTGTCTCAAAAAACAAAAAGTCATTATCAATTTGATCAAGAGTATCTAATTCATCACATTTATAAATGGAGAGACTGCAACAAGAAACAAATTGATCTTATACAACCTAACAAGTATGCAAGCTGGATGCTAAGAATGGCTACCAGTTTTACTGTATCTTTGACTAACCTGGTTGAAGGGAGTTAGAAAGCATCAAAGGGAAAACAGAAATGCCAAGGTTTTTTCTGAAGATCTTTGTGATAGAAATAAGTATGTTTTGGTATTGTGATTCTGAAACACTGGTTTAAGACTCTTCTGTGAAGGTAACGACCTCTATGCATGGTCTATACTGCTATTCAAAAATGGACCAATGTCAGTTGGATGGCTTTTTTCTTTTTTTAACTCATCTGCAACAAAAGTAACCATCTGGAAAATTTAGGACAACTGGACACTGCTACAACAACTAAAGTCATGACACATTTTTTCAGTCAATTTATGTTTATTGTATTTAACTTAAGTATTGGAAAAACTAGTCCTCCTCGCAAACAGTGTAAATGGTCAAATAAACTTTACAAAAGTAAATTAGAGTTATAAAAAGAATTAGGTATTATCGTGGAGCAAACACTAATAAAACAAAAATTCAGTCTGTTAGGCTAGGATGAAGATCCCAACTACCAACCAACTCATGCCGGGCCACTGGTCTTCTGCATGAATAATATGTTAACATCAGAGTATATAACTGAGCTCTTGGCCCTCCATGCAGTTTTGTAGTTAGTGAGTCAATTCTTTTAGGTTTTCCCATTTGTAACCAGAGTACAGTGACTTTTAACCCTTCAGGTTGAAAAATGTTATTGACAAAATGAGGATAAGATTTACCATGTCAAGTTAAATGCAAGGTATTATTATGTGTTGATTTCCTGTGAAAATAACTGGCTATACTGTTAATTAAAAGTTGAGTAACACCAAATAATATAGACTTATAAACCAGTTTTACTGGGTTCAGAAAAAGTATAAAAGACTTAAAATATTTACATCTACACATTTGAAATAAAAAGACTTCCTTTTGTTGCTTCATTGGAACTGGTGATTATCACTCGTAGAAATCTGGCACCCTGTTCCTGTATGGCTCTGCCAAGTGACTTTTTAAAACGTTTTGTTGTAGGATCAAATGCATGGTTTAAATGGTTTTATTTGAGTCCTTTTCCACATCAAAGCATTTTAATGATTTGTAGTTTTAAAATCAAAGTTAAAAAAAAGGTTGATTGGTTTCTCTTATTGGGAAAGAGGGATAGTAGGGAAGGAATGGATGTGAAGAGATGGAAGAGAAACCAAATAAGGGGCTTTGGGATAATCAGACTGTCGAGGGACCTCAGGCTCAGTCCAACATGGAGCCTACCTATGTTCACGGCAGGCTACAACTCACATCACAGCACATAGGAAAACAACTGCTTTCTTTCTGTCCAAGAATGGAAATGAGGAAGAAACACTGCACAGAGCACAGATCTAAGGCCTCTGTGCTCCAGTAGTCAAATTGTTAAGAAATAAGCAGCCAGGCACGGTGACTCATGCCTGTAATCCCAGTAGTTTTGGAGGCAGAGGCAGGCGGATTACTTGGGGTCAGGAATTTGAGACCAGCCTGGCCAACACAGTGAAACCCCATCTCTACTAAAAATACAAAAAAATTAGCCAGGCGTGGCAGAGGCCACCTGTAATCCCAGCTACTTGGGAGGCTGAGGCATGAGAATCGCTTGAACCCAGGAACTGAAGGTTGCAGAGTGAAACTCTGTCTGAAAAAAAAAAAAAAAAAAAAAAAGGCAAAACGAAGCAAATACTTTAAGTGTAAAAGATTCAATTATATGAACTTATTTTCAGTCAAGTTTAAGGCATAACTTAAAGGAAAATAATCAAATGATTAGCTAAAAACGGAAAGTATTTCCCCCCTTGATAATAACTGTAGAGCTTTTAATTAAATGACACTGACCTGCAGGGACTGCTGACTACCTAAAACAAAATCAGAGTTTTGTGAGGTGTGTTTATTTTTTCATGTCTAGATTGGCACAATGTGCTATCTTAAGAAATTGTTTCATCATAACCACACTGGCAATTTATTTTCATAACCAGTTTCCTATTGTACTTTTCTAGTCTTTTTCCTTCTGTGTTAATTCAAATATCAAAGCAAAAGGAATAGGGTAGAAGGTAGGTAACTTACCGAATTTCAAGCCTACCTAGCTTAAGTATACCATTAGGTAAAATGAAACAGTAATTGCTGAATTAAAAATTGATGAGACAATGCTATGCAAAACTTACATCATAAATTTTACCAGGTTTTCTAGATGCTCAAGCCTTAGGGGTAAAGAAATTATGACCTATCTATACAATGGAATAGTATTGCACAATAAAAAGAGTTAAGCTACCGACATACACTACAACATGGACGATTCTTCAAAAGCATTATGCTAAGAATGAAAGAGGTTAGACCCAAGGACATACATACTCTACTGTTCCAAGCATATGAAATTCTGGAAAAGGTAAGATTATGGGAACAGAAAGTGGATTAGTAGGTGCCAGGGGCATAGGATGCAGAAAAGGGAGTGAGTGCAAAACAACACTAGGGAACTTTTTGGGGTGGTGAGAATGTTGTACACCACGATTGTGCTGAGGTTTCTATGGCCATATAGATTGTACACTTAAAATTGCTGGATTTTATTGTATGGAAAGTATACTTAAATGAAGTTGATTCAAAAAACTAAATCATGCAAATTGCTTGAACTCTCACACACATAACTCAACATTTACGGCTTTCCACTGTTTATAAGCCACCTTACTCCTTGCCTCCTGTATTACAGCATGGCCAAATCACAGGTACACATGCTCCCATTTGTTCCTATTAGTGGAGTATGCAAGACAATCCACTGTGACATGGTGAGTCAACAAGAAAATTCCTATTTATTTTTACCTAAAGGTGATTTTTTTTTTGCTAATATCATACACACACACACACACACAGACACACACACACACACACACACACACACACAGAGTTTAGAAACAGCTTTACATATACATATATGAGGGTACATGCGCATATATTTTTACTAATGGGGTGTGTAATCACAAAACTATGGAGACTGCCTCCCTACAGAACTACCACCAATATGTTGCAGGCATGTGCTATGTACATACACCTTCACAGACCCTCTATAAGACACTGATAATCCACCTTTGCTTGCCTCCACCTGCCTTTGTGCTGACCTCTTGGTTAGGTGGACATGTATCAGAATGCGACCCAGAAATTAGGAGATATATCATCTAACTTCTGGATCACCTCAGGAGTGAGTGATGGGCTCAGACCATTATCTCAGGTAATATGAACAGGGGCATTTGATAAACTTCTAGCTAGGGGTCAGCAAATGGAAAACTCCTAGATCCCACATGTGGGTTGGAGAGAGCTGGCTCTGAGTGCTGATGGCAGGAGTTTCAGGGAGATATTCTGTGGAAGAGAAACCTTTAAGCATTACAAAAAGTTCTGAAGAAAACACTTATACATAATATGTGCAGTCCTCTTCTCTCTCATTCTCCTGCTAGTTACCTGTTTTGTAACTGAGGTAGGTATATATGTAATAAGCAGATATTTCAATCTTAAATTGTCATTCTAAAGCCAATATTTAAACTCTTATTAGTCAAAAAGTTTAACTGATCTGACTGCTCCCTACTATTTCATTTTTTCCCCTTTTTTGTTACAATATGTTTCTCTCTCTAATTTGTAAGACTTGGCTTTCCAAGGTGTGCATGGGTCAATGTTGTGTGTCTATGTGCCTGCATGTGTGTGTATGAGCAGGCAAGATGGGGAGAAGAATAAAAATGGCCACACAAAAAAATTCTTATTGAAAACAATAGATTCTGGGAAGCATTTAGGGAAATTTTTCAAGCAATGTTGTGATAATTTCTGAGAAACACTTAAAATTATGTGGAAAAAGAACTTGGCATGTTTATTTGTTTTAGCAGATTTACATTAAACACATATTTCTTGCTGGGCACTGATGGAGAAAGATGCACCGCTAGTATACACAATATACATCAGACCAGTTTGCTTGTGTAAGTAAACAAAATTATACCATTCTCTATTCACACAAAACTCTTTTATGTGATTGTGCTTTTCCAAAATTTCGGGCTAATGTTTCTAGGAGGCCAGCTGGAACAACTGTAATATTTGTAGGCAGAATGAAATATACTCATTCATATCTTGGTTGTACCAAATGGTTCAAATTAGAACTTTCCTTTTTTTTTTTTTTTTAAATCAACATTTGTTTTGGGTAATGAAAGCCCTACTCAATTTCCATGATTTGGAAATTTGTATTTTGCAGAATTTCTCAACAGCATCACTTTACCTTCAAAATACAATGCTGACCAATCACATCCCTATTCTCCTCTCTAGGACAGAGATGCCCCATGAGTAAGAGTCTTCAGGGTGTGGCATGGGCAGAAAGAATGATTTCCAAATAAAAATTCAGACTCGACTTTACTTGTTAACATTGATCTAGGTGAACAAATATGCTTTCCTCATCCACCCCAAACTGCCTTTGTCATGAAGTAAGTATGCAAACATTAGAGATAGGTGTATACCAGCTTGCTGTGATTACACAGCTAATGCTAAATGCAGTTCGTCCAGATAATAAAAGACTTAATTTGAAATATCTTTCCTATTCTTCCTCTGCCCAAGGGGACATGAATGCTATGGGAATATCCACCATTGGTTAGAATGTTGGGGCTCTCAGAAAACTTTGCATTAAAGAAGTTCCCATCGAGATAAATACCTTATCAGTCTTTGTTAGCTGACATGCTAACATTAACATTAAAATCTTCTTCCTGTCAACACTGACTGCATATAAAGACTGATACTATAAAGGGGTTACTCATTACACACATGTGCATGTACACAAACACACATATGAATATAGAAACCACTGACCTTGACTCACTCTTATTATGTATTACTCTCATTATAAATCAGTCTTATTCAAAGTGCTCCAACTTAGCGAATGCTGACATAATGAGGTGAGGCATATCAAACTCCTTGCAAAAAAAAGTACATAGTCAAAGAATGCCTCTCCTTGGATAAAAGTGGAAGCTCGAGGAGCATGGCCCTTGACTCTAGTTCTTAGAAGGAAGAAGCAACATGACAATTTTATGTGACTTTGAAGTAGTGGCTTTGATGTGTTTTCCAGTATACAAATATTTACATTTTTTTCTGATCCATATTTGAAAAAATTTTCCCAGTGGAAAGGATATATTTTTAAAGAAATAATGTATTCACAATTTAAACAATATACTCTCCAAAATGATCACCCCTCTAACAAAATAACCTAACCAAAATGCCAGGGCACTAGTTTCATGTGGGTCTTGTGATTTTTAAAACATATTGCTTGACATTTGATTTAAAAAATTCTCTGTTACAGAACGTTCTTGATTATGGACCAGAAAAGAATGTATAATTCATAGAGTACTATCCCTTTTTTCTTCAGTGACAGTCTATACAGCGTTTTTATTTTAAAAACAGTGATTATGATAGATCACTCTGGGGTTACAACATGTTTAATCATAGAAACTCCAGCTAAGCTCTATTAAAGGCCTGTCAGTATTTCTTCCTTGTACTGAGGAATTTTAGCTTGTCTAGCTTAAAACCGGCCATATGCATTTCCTCTATGGGCATTTGTTTGCAAATAAATAAAGCAGGTGCCTTGCTTTGCCATATAAAAAAAATTCAAAGGAGTAAATTACTTTCTGCAATGTCTGGAACTGCACTTCAAAGATTCCAAAGTATTTTTCAAGTTACTTTGCTCCATTGTAAATCAAACCTGAGAAACTTTTAAAGACACAATACATTTTAATATTTAATAAGAATATCTTAGGAATAATTTGTTTCAAAATAGAAAATACTAAATCCAGTTGATATTCCTAGTATACCAATCTTTAAAATCAAATTACCTATGAGTCCTTAACTTAAGCACAGAATACCTAGCCCTATACCTTTAGGCTAAAGCAGATTTTGTACCTTGATTAGGCTAAATATAACATACACAAATTCGACCTTAGAGGAAAATAAAATTAATGTTCACATGTAAAGAAGAGTCATATTAAAATCTGTAAGCCTTAATAAAAACTCAGCTTTACAATTCTATTATTCTACTACTGATGCCTAGAATCTGAACACACGAATCATTTTAATTAAAATGTTAAAACCCTTTTACTTTTAACCAACTTGTGTAACCAACATATTTTTAGAATATGTGTATTTATGACTGAAAGTATGCCTTTATCTGAAAGTTCCTGTATTATCATATATTCTGGATGTTTCCTTTGATGTTTCTGTGTGGTGCTGCTTATCACTGATGTGATTAGAGTCACTAATTCTTTTGGATTAATTTTGACTCCCAGTCAATTCAATGATCAATCAGTTCAACTAAAAATTTTGCTTGAAAACTAGGGAAACTGCCCAAGGAGTCCCTAAGAGGTCTTAGAAACCCCCAAATCATACCAGTAGGGTTTGTGAAAATTCTGCAACTTGAAGATACAAAATAAATGTTATATATCAATAAAACTATGTAAACAAATATCTGTAGCCTTTTGGGAATCTTTGCAGCTCCAAAAACTAGCAGTATTTGTACACAAGAACCTCACCTCAAACCCTTTAATAGTTCCTCACATGGAGATGATAACTAGCAGAGATTCTGGAGGGTACTTATTTTATACTTTAGAACAGCAAAGGAACCGTTTGTGATCCTTAAGGAAAACACTAGAAACAGGAGGAAAGAAAGGGACAGTGCCTGCAGTGGCCTTGTTTTCTTGTCCACTCAGACATAAAGATAAATCCCTGGTCTTAGGACAGCTATAAATCTGCTTGCTTTACAATAAACAGAACTCACCAGAGCCCTCTCTGACATTTTTTCTTTGAGGTCTACATTTTCTAGCTTACCTCTCCTTGCATAACCAAAGTTCGGCTACTAAATTTGTAGATAGTTTCTAAATACTTGTTGGGGCTTTACATTTCTAAACATAAACGCCAGAGTCCCTTGCATTTCCAGATATGCTTTCCCACAATGTCTGAAAATAGCAAAATAGGTGCAAAAAAATTTTTTTACATGATGATGGTGATTTTACATATCAAGGAAGGGCCAAAACTTGAACAATTCAAGGCTACAATCTCTAATCTTTGAGGTTTCATCTGCACAAAAAGATTACTGATATTGGTATAGAACTTCCAAAGCTTGAATGGATGATTCCACTTCACATATTATACTCTGAATTACTTTACAACTGAAGCTGATTGAACAACCCCAAGGAACTTTAACATATTCATTAGGATGTGAGGGAGCAGGGGCAGAAAGGGATGGAACACTCACTAAGCAGTATTCCATAAAACAGTGAGGATTGAGTATTCCATAAAACACACTGAGGACTCAGTGTGTGATTGAACAGAAAGATGTATTAGGAGATTTAACTTTGTTCTTTTCTGGGTATAAGAATAGCCGTAGAACACAAAGATTAATTTCCTGCTTTAGCATTCATCAGGGAATAACACATTATTACTTGTAACACATACACAAGGCTGTTGATGGATCTACTTTCCTTTGATTGCTCAGATTAAATGTGTTCCTATAAAAGACACCCACACAAACACATGTGTGTATAATTATAAATCCACATATGCATTAATAGTTTGTGTTTCTGTATATTTATAAGATGCTATCAACAGAGAGACTATATATTTTATTGGGCCACAAAAGAGAGGTGTCTGGGGTTTGGTGGCTGACTGAACAAATATAGATCAAAAACAGAATAATCAGAGTAAACAATCAATATATGTTACTATAACAAAAACTCAGAAATTCAAAATGAAAAAGGATAAAAGGAGAAAGCGTACATTACAGAGCACAAGGTAATAACGGCGTCTGCGTGCCTTAATACCCTCTCGTCCCAGCAGTCCTGACTTTCTAAGCAGCCCACTTCTCCACATTAACGGTAGTCATTTGGAGAGCAGCAAACGTGCCATTAGAAGCACTTTTACAAGTGTATATTCATCCACCAATTAGCTTAATGTGGCCGCTTTCTGCATATTTTCTATCCAGGCTTGCACAAATCTTATTAATATTTCCCCCTAGCGCTTTGACAGATTACCTTGTCATTATGCATCCTGGAGCCTTTTAAACAATATGGGTAAACTACTGTTTGTGAGGTTAATGACAATTATCCCCTAATTACTGCATAAGTCACTCAGTCCACTTTATCTCATAGGCAGGGTTCTGCTCTGTGTATCTGCCATTGTGTCACTGTAAATGAATCTTGTATTGCTATGTTTATCTGCCATTGCCTTGTAAATTATACTGACAGAAGAATGAACAAATTACTGCATGTCATCACTTAAATACTACTTCTGAAATAAAAATAAAAAAGCTTCAGCACAGAGCTTAAATTTTAGTGGATCACAATTAGTAAAAACATATTTAATGTTTTATGTTGCATTTTGGAGTGATAGCTTGGAATTTAGTAGTGGAATCACAACAACGGAAATGGGGTGAGTGGGAGGTGAAAAGTAATGAGAATAAAAGTTAAAGGCGGGGTTGGGGGGGTTAACTAAAATTGTAATGCCAATATGATGACCTGAATACATTTCCTATTATTTTGATAGCTGATATGGCATTCTGGAAGTATTTTCCAAGGTTCATCAATTTTAAATCAAATTAAACGGGTTAGGTATAAGCCACACTCTTCAGCTGGGATCATTTTTTTTCGGTGACTTATAACTAGTTCAGACATAAAACACAGAATCTTTGTAATTGAGAACAGATAATGTAATAAAGGCCACAGGCTAAGCCAATTTCATTGATGCATTTTTAAACATTATTAAACAGGTTCAGAAACAATGTTTCCAAAGTTGCATTTGAAATTGTTTAATAATGTTTACATCAGTGAAATTAGTTTAGGCCATTGCTGCATCACAGTGACCACATCGGCCTGATAAAATTTACAAGGAAAATTAGGACAAAATGAGCATCTTTAAATAATAATTTAAAAAAGACAGACTGCATCAACTGCAGATAATTTAGAAGAATTTGTTTTTAATCTGAAATCTATGATTCTGCAGATTATCAGGTAAATAAATGTTTGTATGAGAATAGAAAGAAACATCTGGCTTCCTAAGATGACTGCCATTTATTGAGTATCTTAAAACATTTTCAAATGTAAAATATTACACCAAGGTGGCTGATAACTGGCAAGCATAAGTAACAGGGCCACATCAATCTGAAGGATAGCGTTCAACTCTAAATTAATTGGGCGTGCAGAAAGCTTGCATCAAATCGCCTTATGACAGCCACGGGTTTGTACAGAGAGGCTCGTAACACTGATGATAAAGCTGTTTGGTAGAAACATGCATGTACACCATACAGTACCTCTTGGTGCACTTGCTGAACAGGCTGGAAGAAACAGCTGCAGCAAAAGGAAAGGGAAACATGAAAGCCAGAAGTTGACAGGCCTGGCCCAGGGAGTCTAAGCACAACCCCTTGGGTTCTGATCCCCAGAGAGTAATCTCAGTGTCTGTCCTGCATGAAAGCTATGCAACTTCACCTGAGCAGGTGCTGCAGGCAAAAACGGAAGCGTCATACTCTTTTCTTTTAGTCTTTGCAGTTAAGGGGACTGAGATGCCAGTTAAGACAGACATCACTGTGACAGCCAATAAAGGGTTAAAATCTTGCCTGATTTATTTAACTATCTAGGCTATCTATGGATATAAGGCTGAGGAAAGTGAATTTCTAAATCATTAACTTTCTTTATCTTTTAAGGCTGGATTTTGTTGCCTTTTTACCTTTGCTAATGATATATCTATTTCGCAGCCTGGGGAAAATAAGGTGTAAAGTTTAGGGGAGACAATTAACAGCGATAAACTCATGGTGTCACCTCAAAGAAGGTAAGCACCAATGGGATTTTACTGAGTTGGTGAAATCAGTGCTGGTTACAGAAAGGGGAGCAATCCTGGAAGGATCAATATAAATGCCAAAAGGTACCTGGGTATAAGTTAACAGATGAAGATAGCCATTAAGAAAACAGCAGGATTTCCCTACCCACTTTAATCCACTTTCTACACACTTTCATCAAATTTCAAAAAAACAAGGTTGGGAATATTTCACTCCCCTTCTTAGCAAACCTTTCGTGGCTCCCTATTGCACACAGATTAAATAATAAATCCTCTTACCCGGCATCTGAAGTCCCCTCAATGTAGACTCAACCTACATTTTCAACATTATCTCCTGCCAAGACCTCTGAAGCTCCAGCTACAGAGACCTACTTGTCATAAATGACCCTGAACACTGCAAAATCTCACCTACTTCTGCACCCCTCTGCCCTTCTGGAAAGCCCGTTTTCATACTTCAAAGCCCACTGAAACTAACCTCTCCATGAAATGTTTCCTATCCTACCTTTTTCCTTCTACCTTCCCACTTCCATTAAGAATGACCTGCCCTTTTCGTGATCTGCTTGTATTTCAGTGATCTGCTTATATTTCCCTGTCAAGTAGGTCTCTTTATTTCTGGTTTATTGTCCTTGATATCCCCACTGCCAAGAAGAGTCAATGCTCATGGAGTTTATAAATGGTATGAATGTAGGAGTTGGGAGGCAGCTTAGAAATCATATAGTGCTATGTTTTGTCTTTACATAGGAGGAAATTAACAAGTAAGTATCTTGCTCAAGATCAGGAGGCTAAAGTGTAAGTAGCTGACTCGGGACAAGAATTAGCTGGCCTGACCTGGTCAAGTGCTTTTCCTAAAAATGTAAACTAGTTCCCCAGGACCAATGGTGCAGGGTGGCAGCATCATTACTAGTGTGCTAGGGGTGGAGAAAAAGCTAAGAATGACAGTTTTAGCAAAATGCATATATTTTTAAATTTAATCTTTGTTGTTTTTTACCCTGCAAGTACCAGTAAGTTACCTATTACTCTTAGAAAATGCTTTTGGGAATGAGATTACCTTTATGTGGTACATTTTCTTGATCAAAGGTAAATCCCAGTGTACAAAAAATTAGCAAACTGCAACACTGTCTCTCATACAGTTGGCAGTTCTGTAAAGGCCTATGGAGTGAATAAATGAATTAAATGAGCCAGCTTACTATTAGACGCAGAAATAATGAATCATTACAGTTATTATTATTATTATTTAGAGTCTCGCTCTGTTGCCCAGACTGGAATGCAGTGGCACGATCTTGACTCACTGTAACCTCTGCCTCCCAGGTTCACACAATTCTCCTGCCTCAGCCTCCCAAGTAGCTGGGATTATAGGCGCCCACTACTATGCCTGGCTAATTTTTGTATATTCAGTAGAGACTGGGTTTCACCATGTTGACTAGGCTGGTCTTGAACTTCTGACCACAGGTGATCCACCCGCCTTTGCCTCCCAAAATGCTGGGATCACAGGCATGAGCTACCATGCCTGGCCGTACCATTACAATTATAAATGTGTGTGGGCGCATACTTTCTTCCTTCATGTTATCTTCTGCAAATAACTTTTTATATTTATTAATTCCTGAATTATCTTCTGGTCTTCCCCTCCTTCTTGCAATTTCTAATTTCTGTCCTGCATCTGTTCAATCTATTTTATAAGGAAAACTTCAACTCTAACGATGTCTTTAGGGATGTGGCCTACAGATCAATGTAATCAGTTGCTCAAAAAGAACTATCTGAATTCTGAAAACAAAACAAAACTAAATCCAAACCTAGAACACATAAACGCACAGAGGTCTGTTTTTAACTAAAATGCTATTTTCAGGCTAACAGATGGCTTTAAACAATACAGTCTGCCTTGGTCTACTCACATATGAAATGGGATTAAAAGTAACTACTTGCTAGAGCAAAGAAAATGAAAGAAAAATACTAGTACCTACACACTGCTGAGTCCTGACAATGAGCCAAGTAGGATACTGGTAATATATATGTATTATGTTCATCTATACCCAGGCTTGAGATACTATTATCAAACCCACTTTACAGATGGGAAAACTGAGGTGCGCCAAAGTTGTTTAAGATCATAAAGCGAGTAATGTTTGAAGCTAGGATTCAAACAAGCAGTCTGAGTCAGACTTGCCCCAATTGTGGGCAAAAACTGAATTGCCCAATGGTGAAACTGAATATTAGCACATTTAAAATACTTTAACCAAAACAATATGTAGTTGAGTCCTGGCCAGAGTTTGAGTTATATCAGCATCTGCAGGTGGGGCAGAGGGAAAAGTGGTAGAGAGCATCTTTTACAGAAGACTTGGTAAGACTAAAATGGCTAAGAGAAAATAAACACACAGGTACATGAAAGGAAAGACTAGTTAATTTTGAATATATCCATTTAATTTTTAATATGGAGCTCTGCTCTTATACCAAAAAGAAAATACACAGAATGGGGGAGGAGGGGAAAGCATAGAAATAAAACAATGTTAGTGAATGGATATTAAATGTATTTTAAAAGAAATATTGGCCAGGTGTGATGTTTCATGCCTGTAATCTCAACACATTACAGGCATGAAACATTACAGGCCAGGTGGATCACCGGAGGTCAGGAGTTTAAGACCAACCTAGCCAACATGGTGAAACCTTGTCTCTACTAATAATACAAAAAATTAGCGAGGCATGGTGGCACATGCCTGTAATCTCAGCTACTCAGGAGACTGAGGCAGGAGAATTGCTTGAACCCAGGAGATGGAGGTTGCAGTGAGCCAAGATTGCACCATTGCAGTACAGCCTGGGCGATGAGCAAAACTGTCTCAAAAAAAAAAAAAAAAAAAAAAATTATACAAGGACCTTCAGGAAGTCTAAGTTATAAAATATAAATGGCTTTCACTTATTTTACTTTTCACACCTATTAGCATTTGCTATTTCCAAATAATTTGTATTATAGCCAAATCTGTGGCTATAATGGTTCCATGGAACAAAAAAGCTTATCTTGAAAATGTACTAACTTTTATAATTAGTGAATTGCTTCTCTCTGTGAACTACAATGCAATAAAAGAGCTCAAGCCACTGTTTAGGATCAACAGGTAGCTGATTTTCTAAATCAACATGAGGACTTTGTTCTTTACTCAACATATCTATTAGAGGAAGAAAAGGTACTATTAAATAACAACTACCTATCAAGGACTTAATGTCAGTTTAACATGAAATTAAGGTCAAAATTTCACTAATGAAAAGAAGGTAGAAAACATTTCATTTTTTACTTGTAATTACCTATCAAGTCAGGAGGCAACATTTTTGTCATCTAATCTTCCTTTCAGCATCTGTTTTTATGGAGTCTGAAACAGACATTGCCTATAAATTCACATGTTCTATTTGCTCTATGTTCAATTTTCTTCGGAGTAAGGCATGAAGGTTATCCTACTAGATCAAAAAGGCAACGTGTATGTGAGGTGAACACTTGCAGACAAAATCTGAGTCCCACCAGGCCAAGAGTAGCAGGTAAAGTCACTGGTGGCCAGCAGCCACTCCTGCATCCAATCTCTGTCCTGTACTCTCTCCCCAAATGCTCTGGTGGATGTTATTTCCTAGCAGCACTTCTGCTTCTTTCTTGTCCTGATAAGGAAGCAAGTAAAGAGTCCCTGCAAATGGAGGCAGATATGAAAAACTCTAGCAAATTCTCTGTTGGTATAGTAGGGAAAGTCATATTCTAGACAAATATCCAAGAAGTGGGACAGTGGTGGAATATTATTTTAAAAAAATCAAAAAATTTAACTCTAATTTCAGGTAATTTTTATTTTAATTTGTTAACTCCTAAAGACTTTCCATATGAAAGTCAACTGTCACTTTACTTTATCAACAAGAAGAATTATAGTTAGTACTGGTTTCTGATTATTACAATAGTAGAAAGCAGGGAAAATGTGTGCATATTATGTGGTGGGGAGAGAGAGAGAGAGACAGAATGAACATTGTGTTACATCTCTCTCCTTTATCTCTCAGTTCTAGTGGTAGTAGAGAACAATAAATGAATTTGCAATAATATATAAATATGCAAGAAGTGCCTACCTGATTGTTATATTGCAAACATGTTCACTGACCAAACTCAACGACAAAATGAAGTAGTCCTTAGGAAGAAGATCATATGGAACGAGGGGGGTGTCAACAGAAAAAATTTTCAGGCACACTTTCTGAATTTCTGACTTTTCTCCTCATATGGAATCTTATGTAGTAGGTTAGTTTTAACTACTGTGTTGGGGCTCCAGGTCCCTAAGATTAGTCCCAGGATCACAAGACTCACAGGACTCAGCATGTGGTCATATGCACAGCTAAGACTCACTACAGTGATGGGATACAAAGCAACATCAGCACAGGGCAACATGCATGGAGCACACTCCAGGGGAAACCAAGTGCACCCTTCAGTGGTGCTCCCAGAGGAGTCGCATTGGATCCACGTAATTCCTCCAGCATTAAATTGTGACAACAGGTGTGAGGTGCTATCTACAAGGGAAACTCATTTGCGACTCAGCGCCCACAGTTTTTGTGGGAGTGGTCACGCAGGCATGCTTTGCCTAGCATGGACCAAAATTCTAGATTCCCAGAAGGAAAGCGCATGTTCAGCATAAAGCATATTATTTACAGTGTAGGAGCAATGAGCCACTCTTTCATCAGGTGAGGAAATGGTGGGAATAGTCCCCAAATCCAAGTTCCTAGATGCCAGCCAAGGGCCAACCTGGCAAGCAGGCCTCTCTAAGGAGGGCAGTCTCAGGCCTGCTCACCCTTTTTTCCACACCTTCCCATTGCTGTTTCAGAGGCACTAGTGTTTCAGATCTGCATCCCCACTGCCATCCAACATAAAGAGAGATTCTGTAATGGTGCCTCTAGGTGGCCTTAAGCTCAGCTCTGTTGCTCGATCCAGGAATGGGTGGGTAGGTGGGAGAAAGAGGTAGAATGTCTGTCTTTATTTGACCATAGAGAGGTGTGATTTATTAGTGCCCTCTACAGTGTCCAGTTAGGTTGAGTTAAAAAAAAAAAAAATAACATTACTGAAAACGTAGTCTGTCCTAAGGGGGAAAAACCCTACCATGATAAACTGTGCAATAACAGATACATGAGATTAAGGCTCATGGAAGCCAAGGGACCATGCTAGCTTCATTTCCTTTAGAGAGCAGCCATTAAATTAGTATTTAATATATCAAAAGTTATTTATTGGAAGATGCAACTAATCATTTCCCAAAAGAGGCCTCTGGTCCAGTAGAGGCTGGAAAAGCAGTTTGTGTGGTCCTTTTCAACATTTACTTCTAGAATTTACTTCTAATAACAAAAATCAATATTGGGATGTTAACAAATCACTTCGTTTTGATTTTGTATTCAAATAGGGTAGAAAATCTTCATTGTTGTCTGAAACTGGGTTGTCAATTCTTGGCCTACAAATATGACATATCCTACTTATTTATAGCAATCTGCTAGAATCATGAGATAATTTAGGAAGAGGAAAACAATGTAGATGGCATTTTTAGAAAACAATCCGCCAACTACATGTAGAAGTGTACAAAAAACATTTCCTAAAGCCCTATGGCAAGGAAGACACTGACCTTCAGATTTACTAATGGGCTATCACAAATACGTATTACAGACAGGGAGGTGTGATATACATTTGGCTCCAGTGAAAAGTAATAACTACTGTTTACTGAGCACTCACTATGTGCCGGGCCCCAAGGGAATAAGCACTTCATATGCATTTACCCCACTTAATTACTCCATCGATGACTCAGTGCACACATGAAGCCCTGAAACTACATTTCAGCTCAAGTCCAGCGTGAGGAGAGAACAATGAGCAAATACATGCACCGTCCTTCTGTTTAGTTTCCTGGTTTTAATAAGAGCACCCCTGTTGAGGAGGGATATGGCAAAAGAAAACACATTCTTTCCCCTTCACAAGGGTGAGGCAAGTACCGAAACCTTACAGTCTCTTGAGAATAACACCACTAATCAAGAAGAAATCCTTATTTAAGGGGGGAAAAAAAACAATTATAGACTTAAATAGAAGCCAAAATATACCCATATACATGCATTTCCTCTCCCTTAGGATGAGTCAGAATTCAGTGTCATGAATCGGCCTGTGTCCTAGCATGCGTTCTAACGTGTGCAATCACGTTCTCCTATAGCATGATCTTCCTCCATCTCTGCAAAAGAGTTTCATGCTCACATATAGCTAGAGAAGAAACAAGAAACACAACTGAGGGTATGCTTTATAAACAGCATTCAGGGAGTTTCCAGGCCTTTGTAAGTAATGCTCTTAGGTCACAGGTGTTGCATTTGTTTTCTGTGTCTTTAGGGTAAAGCTCTCTGCAAAGGATTTTACTGAGGGTGGGGGGTAGGATTCGAAGGCTCTGGGCAAAATGAAACATGGTGGTCTTTGATCACTCCAAGCCAACTTCGAAGAACACACCTATTTGTAAAAGTCCCTGATCCAAGAACATTACAATTCTCCACAGAAACACAAGCAATGCACGGCAGGAGAATGGGGACTCAGGACTTGGGCCCGAGGCACCCACACACATAGCAACAAAGAAAACAGCATGCAAACAGCAGCTGCACTGCCATACAGTGAAGACAGAGGCTGGTTTTTAGATCTAACATTGGAGAGAACAAAGACATCCCAATTAATCACAAGTTAGTCAAGCGGAAAGTTGGGGCTTATGCACCTTATCATCAACAACAACAACAACAACAAAATCATAGCAAATGCATATATTTTGGCATATATTTTTCATGTATATAAACCACGGATTGCACAGACTTCCTATGGCCACAGCTGCCAGCTACATTATCCCTTTCTGAAAGGGCTTTGAGAAAGAAAATGAAAGGGGTAAAAATATTTCCATCTTATTACCTAGAGAGGGAGAGTGCATGTGCAAGTGAACAGACTGTTGCCAGGTAATTTTTTGTTTGCCTTAAAGACTGTTTTAATACAGATTTCTGGTAAATTTTAAGTCATCTAATACATATTTTATTAAAGTTGGTAACAATTATCAAAGTACCAACTTTAAGTTATAATATAGAGAACTCATAATTTAAAAGGCTGCAAGGTAACAAGAGCAACAGTACATCATTGAAGGGAAATTCAGTAAAAGATCACTGTTATTACAAAGCATTGACCATCAGGAAAAAAGGATTAAACTCTGGTTCTAACAACCCTCAAATTCTCCCTTCTTGGAAATAAGTGGAGGTAAAACGGAATAGAAAAAAAATCAAAATAAAATAAGGCTGGGCACAGTGGCTCACACCTGTAATCCTAACACTTTGGGAGGCCAAGGTGGGTGGATTGTTTGAGGCCAGGAGTTCAAGACCAGCCTGGTCAACATGGTGAAACCCCATCTCTACTAAAAATACAAAAATTAGCCAGGTGTGATGGTGCAAGCCTGTACTCGGGAGGCAAAGTGAGCGGAGATCATGCCACTTGCACTCTAGACTGTGCAACAGGGTGAGATTCTATCAAAAAAAACAAACCGGAACAAAACAAAATGCAATCCTATATTATATGAGGCATGGAGTCACAAAGTGGTGCTTCAACACCAAGTCTTTTACTTACTATGATCTGCACTGACTACCCTGAGTCTCAGTTTCCCAGGTGTAAAACAAGATGAGAAATCCTTGATTTTTAGGGTTATTATCAGGATTGAATTAAATGACACAGCAGTACTCGTGAAAGGCCTCACAGAATTCTAGGCATATGGCAGGCTCTCCACAAATGGCTGCTCATATAGATAGTAGATACCTGTGGCCTCAGCATAAACCCAAGGATTAACTGAAATCTTGATCCTACATCTAGAAATATGACTGTACAACTTGATCTACCAAGACGGCAGATAAGATAATATACAGTAAGTACCATAATAAACTTTTAAGGATAACTTTTTAAAATTACATCAATACTCATTTTTAATTACTAGAAAAAACTATACTTTGATCAGTTAAGGCTCTCTTGGTTATAGGTAAAACATGAAGGGATAAGATTTTTTATCATAAATAACAGAATAAATTTTCTGAACATTTTACATGTGAATGCTGCTCACTTGAATCAATAAGCCTTTGTTTAAAATGATCATTTTATATCCCTCTGTTGATCTGTTTGTTGGGGCTGTGTGTGTGTGTGTGTGTGTGTCAGAACAAGAATGTGCACGTGTGGAGAAACCAGGCACTTCCATGTTTTTAATTAAAGTATGGCAGGAATCTGTTTGTGCTTCTCCAGAAGAACAAGTACAGAACTTCCTTCACAGAACAGAGAAGCCACTTGAATAAGGATTTATGCTGCGATTAGAGCCAAATATCTTTAAAATGAAGCAATCGCATAGGTTATTTTGTAAATATTTTATTAATCCTCTAAGAGCCTCCTAAGTGAGGCCTCACAGATACTTAGAATCTTAATCTGCTATGAATAAACGTTTCAATCCAGCGCCTGCATTCCAATGATCCAGGACTATGTGGTGGGGGAGTGGGGGGTGGGAG